>NC_133330.1:270874451-271174451 GCF_042186555.1 Aquarana catesbeiana | reverse complement strand
AATTATCTTGCACCCTCCACAATAATTAGGCCAAGTTCATCAAGACATGCCAACCATGGATATAATATGTATCGGTGGATGAATGAAGTCTGGGAGGTGTTACCCTGAATGCCCTCAACACTCCCTCTTTTCCTTCTTCTTATTCCTTCCTCTTATTTCCTATTCATCACTATATAAACTGACCTGCTCTCAGGTAAACATTGTTATATTATAATTTGTTCCTTGGTGATTTATATGTATGTATATGTATCATGTTTAATCTTTTATGGTGACTCACCTTTGGTTTTAACTTGGTTAACTATCCTGAATGTGATTCTTCCATGTTCAGGAGAGGGAGGTTGAAGCTCACCTAAATGTGGCAGCTGCTAAACTCTGCTAAAAGACTATGAAGTTGATTTACTAAAACTTGAGAGTGCAACATCTGGTGCAGCTCTGCAAAGAAACCAATCAGCTTGGAGGTTTTATTGTCAAAGCGTAATTGAGCAAGCTGGAGTTAGAAGCTGATTGGCTACCATGCAGAGCTGCACCAGATTTTGCACTCTCCAGTTTTAGTAAATCAACCCCATGGCTTTTATGGAGTGGAGTTCAGGAGCTTTGGCAAAAAAACGCAGAAAGCTCCTAAACTCAAGTTTAAGAGCTGCCAGTGTAGGCGAGTGTACATAAAGCCTAATTATTGGTTATACTGCTATGGTTTTTATGTTTCTGTATGGCACACAGTACAGATATTCCTTTCTGGATATTTTCCCGACAGTTTAGTGTCTGTACACTTATTTGTTGTTGCTTCTGGCACTATATTGCCCTGTACACATGATCGGACATTGATCGGACATTCCGACAACAAAATCCATCTGATTTTTTCCGACAGATGTTGGCTCAAACTTGTCTTGCATACACACGGTCGCACAAAGTTGTCGGAAAATCCGATCGTTCTGAACGCGGTGACGTAAAACACGTAAGTCAGGACTATAAACGGGGCAATAGCCAATAGCTAAATTCTGAGCATGCGTGGCACTTTGTGCATCGGATTTCTCTACACACGATCGGAATTTAAAAGATCGGATTTCGTTGTCGGAAAATTTTATATCCTGCTCTCAAACTGTGTGTGTCGGAAATTCCGACGGAAAAAGTCCGATGGAGTCCACACACGATCGGAATTTCCAACAACACAATCCGATCGCACTTTCTGCGTCGGAAAATCCGACCGTATGTACAGGGAATATGTGTATCTCAAAAAACAATAAACAGATTCAAATTAAAACATTCTCAGCTCAGGCTGCAATAATGGAAACGGATATACTATTGTTTTACAGATACTTCGAAATCTGTAAAAATGGTACATTTTAGAAGCTCATAAAAAAAAAAAAAAAAAAAAATTATAAAAAAAAAAAAGACTTTGTTTACTGCAGCTGAATAAAAGGAGGCTGCTGCAGACCTGCAACTCCATAACACAGCATCTACCTCTGGGATTCTCTGCTCTGCATGATCCAAAATGCAGCTTCAAGAATATTTTTACTAGTCGACTTATCTGTTTATATAAGCATTTGATTACCAAACATTAAAAACTGACTCCTACATCTCATCAATCACTGCTGAGCTCATTATGTTTTAATACTGTGCTGCTGGCTCCTGCCTTAAAAGTTCTGACTTGTTTTATAATTTGTAAAATACTTGACATCTTATGGGGAGATAATTATATTTATTAATATTTCCTATAAACAGAGCCAACACACTACACTGTTATACCAATGCTTGACGTTACTCCAAAATAAAAGCTAAAAATTAAACGTATTGCTGTCATGTAGGGCTAATACAGGTACTTGATAATCAATAAGAATGTGTTGGAAGGATAAACATAGCAACCAGTAAATTAGCATTTTCTAGGAGACAGCAGCACAAAGAATTGAATTTCTGTTATAAAATAGTTCCTTTAATTCTTTTCAGTCCACATGGACCCTGCAATTTGGTTACATTTAGGTTTATGAAAACCAAGATTGTTTTAGTTCTGATTACAGGTGGGAATGGATAAAACCTCTGTTAGGCAGCAATAAAAGACAGGTCCCTTTGAGGAGGAAATCCCCTTTCAGACTATTGACTGTGAAATAGGGATACCCATTAGATTCCTCTCCTATTGAAATAATAACTGTAAAATGTTATGTAGCACCCTCTAGTGTAGAGTGCTAGATAGTGTTTTTTGTAGTGTAGGTAAGTTGTTTGGCTTGGCTGGCAGCCAAGCCTGTGTTAAATCTAGGTTAAGGTGAGTGACTCAGGGAGGCTGGATGACTCATCAGACGCCTAAATACTCAGAGTCAGGCCAGCAGGGGCAGTGTGGAGTTTGAGTGAAAGCTGGAGATGAGTGCTAAGGAGATTGTTGGAGGCCCTTGAGGGTAGCCCCCTAGTCTGGGGGGGCCTCAGGCCTAGGGCTTGGGTGCTGGAGGGATCCTTTTACAACATACAGTAGGTGTCCTGTCCATAGGCACGGGAGCAAGAGTGAGAACAGCAGAAGCCAACTAGCATGTCCAGGAGATCTCCAGATGAAGTCAGCCAGGTGGCTGGTGAGTGTGGCGGACGGGGAGGACAGTGGAAAGTAGCCAGGAGGGCTAATGAAAGGGGCAGCTGCAGCCAGGTGGGCTGGCAGTGGCGGCTGGTGTTTTTTTTTGGGGGGGGGGCGGCAAGCACCTCAACCCCCCCGCTCGCTGTCTGCCAGTCGGTCCAGCACTTACCCCATCTAGGCAGCAGGAATCAGGCATCAGGCAACGGGCAGCAGTCATCGGGCAGCGGCTCCTGTGTCCTTTCCTCTATCAGCCAAGTGTCTCCTTCCCTCCCCGTAGGCATCCAATAAGATCGCCTGGCCTTTCAGCCAATCGGTTGACGCTTCTCAGACCCACTTCCAGATTGGCGATGAGCAGGATCAGTGTTACAATAGTGAATATTTAATAAATAATGATATTTGAAGCGCTTCACAATGTGCATGAAAATGAATATATAAGAATAAATATAAATAGTCAAATAAATCCAGCGGTGAGTAAAAATTCCTATAAAATCCAGCAATCAAAATAGTGTCAAATTATAAAAAAATATAAAAAATTAGTGACACCAAATGTGTAAAAAATTCACATAAAAAATCCACATAAAAATAAATATATAGGGATGTATTCAGAAGGTTCAATTATACAGGTGTAGAATCCTGATTGGTATAGAGCTTTTGATCACTAGCAAAGCTGTTTAAAAACACTTGCTTAATTAAGGTGCTCATTGATAGTACCAATGTGTTTTTTGCTTCTATTCACAACCAATGTGGGAATCATAAACAGGCAGATAAGAGAAAAAAAACAATCATTGTGCAATAGTTAGGATACCAAGGTACACAGGCAAACTTCAATCCACTCACGTGTGCCTTATAATGATAAGGCATATGCAGGTTTTACTATAGCAGTCAGCCGCCTTAGACAGGAGCAGATTCAGTGCAGTACACTGTGTGAAACTGCTGATCTGCACAGAGCTTCCTTGGCTCCTCCCACACGTTACATCACAGTCACGTGACTTTTTCAAGGATCACTTGGTTTTATGTGTAATTATCAGCTATTTAGCATCACAGCGCTTTGTGTTTTATATATATATTTAATAGTGAATATTTATTCGCTATTGTAACACACCTGGGTGGGCTCCAAGTGCATTATCTGCACCCCGAGCCCACCCCATTTTTAAGCTTATTAGACCCTCTGGCTCTAATCAGTGCTTCAAAAAAAATACCCTCACCATTGTAGATCATGCATCTGGCATCCTGCAAGGGGCCCGACACGTGGATATGGGGGGCGGTGGCATGGACAGGGGGGCGGTGCCCGTGCGCCCTTAATGGACGGGCCGCCCCTGCCGTCCGGTAAAGTCCATGGCCAGGAGAACCTGTTCGTAGCCTGGTGGTAGATGCTCCTGGTTCCCTGACTGTCTAGGGATAAAGGGGGTTGTGTAGGGGGCAGTTTGTAAACTTGCAGCATGTAATGTCTGAGCCTGGGGAAGACCAATCTTAATGCATTAAGCCTGAGATGAGATGAGCCTGGGCTCTGTGGGAGTCCATAATTGGTGAGATTTTGGTGTAAATTATGTAAAAATCTCAACAAATTCTGTATCCTCTTTCTCTCTTCCCTCCCTCTCTTTCCACTTCTCTCCTCCCTCCCACCTCTCTCCCCTCCATCTTTCTCCCCCCTTTCTTCCATCTCTCCTCCTCCCCCTTCTCTTCTCTTTCTTTCTTTCTTCCCCCTTTTCTCCCTCTGTTTCTATTTCTCCTTTTCAGTACTTCCTTCCCACTCTCCCTCTCACAACCTGACTGCTGTATGCTCTGAGCTATGTTGTCTGTTTTACTAAAAAGACAAACAAACAAACAAGAAGGCACAGGCACCTAGTGCATTACCGACAGGCATTTATTCAATAAGAATGGATAAAAAAATGGTACATAGTCCTGACCAAAATGTTCATTGTCTCAACAGTCGCAATTAAAAAAGTTGTTCTTCTGTAACGTAACTGTAAAGTTCATGTAATGACAGTTTATTTTTTTAATAATGATCCTTTGTGCTGATGTTTTTGTGTGTCTGTGAGACTGTCAGATGTGGCACAATAATTAGTATTTTGAGATTAGCGTTCTATACTGAATAGGCATAGGTTCTGATTAGGGCCTACTGCACACGAATGTACAACTGCATAAAATGTGGCTAGCGTAAAAAAAACAAATTTCCCCATAGCTGTAAAGTCGCAGGTGGGGTGTACAGACTGTCAAATAAGTAAATGACTGTATGCCCTTTTACTTGGGTAAACAAGATGCTTCACTGCATTTGTATTTACAAGCGCAACGTGATCTATGAATGGAGGGGTGGACAGGCAATTACCTGCCTGTTCTCTATCCATAGATCTAGTTTCAGTCATAGAAGCTGTAGTAATGGCTTTTATGAATAAAGGAGCTGGGCAGAAAGGGCAGTTATATGCGGGTGCTCTTGATGAGAGGCTGTGGCATCTCCTCAGTTCTTTTAACCTCTGTTGCACCAGAAGATTACAGCAGAGGGGATGGGAAGCCATCGGAGGAGGAAAATTTCTGCTTAACTAGAAGACACAAGCACATCGGACACATCACACTGAAAGTAGCGTCCCTTGTGATTATTTTGTATTTATATGTAGGTTTTCTTATGCCGTGTACACACGGGTGGACTTTCCGACCGGACTGGTCTGACGGACCAAATCCGGCGGACAATCCGACCGTGTGTGGTCTGCATCGGACTTCCGGCGGACCGTTTCGGTCGGAAATCCGACGGACTTTAGATTTGAAACCTGCTTCAAATTTTTACGCCGGACTCAGTTCTTAACGGAAAGCCTGTTCGTCTGTATGCTGGTCCGACGGACCAGATATGACGCAAGGGCAGGGTACTACATCTCATATTCCAGAGGGGCAATGTTATGTTCTACACTCAACACTTGTATTAGACTCTTTCCCTGTATGCAGCACGCATTTGATGCATTTGTATGCAGATGTTAATTTTTCAGAAGAATCTGCATGTCTATTGAATAGCAATCATCTCTCTCTTCAATTACATATATGACCTCACATACAGTATAATACAATATAGTTTTTGCATGGCATTTACCAATGTCAGTGAAGCAGCATCCCCAATGGCCTTATCAATTTAAAGTAAACATTCTACTGAGCACTTAATACTTAGGCTTGTTCTGGGTTCTCCTATTGCATATCGCTACTTTTTATGTCAGTTGGGAATGTAAAGTGGTTTTGCATATAATTTATTTATGATTATCATGGTAAGAACAAAAAAAAGCTGAAAGAGTTTGTCTGGAATGAAGTGTGACATGAACAGTATATTGTAAGTCTGTGTGTATATATACAGTGTGTATATATGTATGTGTATATATATATATAGATATCTATAGATATATATATCTATATATATTCTCCCCAAAACTTTTACTTTTGTTTTTGTTTGCTGCCCATGTACGGTTGGGTATTTTCCTCTCTTAAATAGCTGTCACAGGCAGGCCCGGACCAGCTATAGGGCGCGCTGGGCATTTGTCACTTGTCCTTGAGGGGCCCAGAGCTGAGCTGTCCCTTGAGCCTGTGCTGCTTACCCAGCCTCTCTGCAGTTGGCCGTTCATTAAATCCGCAGCTGCCCATTAAGTTCACAGCCGGCTGGTGCCGGAAACTAGAGATTAGCTGACCTGTGATGGGGGAGGAGCAGGAGGAGGTCTCCCCCATGTGAGCTGTGACTCACAGCCTGTGAGGAGACCCCATCTCCTGATCATGGGACAGGTGTCACAGTGACACAGACTACTGCTGCTGCTGACTGACACCTGGAGGGAGCTGGAGAGGAAGTGCCAGTAATTATATTATATATCCATACCCAAGGTAAGAACTTCTCAGATGGGGAGCACTAGGGATGGGGCCGGGGATGATGATGGGGATGAAGGCTTACATAGGAGGACCAGACCTTATCACCAGACCATATCACCCTACAGATGCAAGGACCAGGCTGTCACTGACAGTCTCATACATGCTGCAGCAGCTCACATATAACCAGTGCTGCAGCTGTTCACCCTCTCCTGAGCAGCCAGTGAGGAGAGGAAGAGAGAACATAGAACACTTGTAAGGCTGTTCTGCCGGAAAGCCACGCTTTCTAGCAGTGCTGCTGGTTCCCCTGGACGACGTTATTTGTGACAAAATGAAGACCGACGCGCTGACGTCACCATCACCTTCGTGTCCCGGAAGGACGGATCTGTTTGGTTACTTGCCCGCCGGTGCACCAAACTCAAGGCGCTATTGTTTTATCTTAATAAACGCTTAAAGGATTTTATACTATGTGGAGCCTTTTTTCTTTTTGGTAAACCGCATATCTATCCCACTAAGTGACGCCACGGGCACAGGGGAGCCTTGCGATCAGGAGGGAGATCCAGGCTGGGTTATAAGGCATAGGTGTAGAGTGAACCCTTGTAATGAGGGATCTACTGGAGCTGGTAAGCAGGACATTCAGCTGTTGGTGGCGGCACTGTTGCACAAGGTGGTGAATGGTGGAGTCTAACATCAATAATTCAAGATTCACTATTATAATCATTGGTGGACTGATTAATGGACTTTTCTTATGTCATTTTTTATGTGAATAATTAGCACTATTCCATTTTTATATATCATTGTTGAACTGTGATTATGTCATACAGGAGAATTGCTGCTTTCTTTTTTTTTTTTTTAAGTTTTATTTATTACTTTTTAACATAACAAGAATATACAAGACCCAATGGGCCACACACGAACATAAACTATTTACATTTCTTCAGCATTGACTCTCTCCTGGAGACACGTTTTATCCCCTTTTATCTCTATTCATGCGCATATATATGCTCTAATCTACCAAACACTCGTATGGTAAGTGGTATATAATTACTATCACTAATTTTATAGAATATTCTGTTAATAATCAATATATATATATATATATATATATATATATATATATATATATACCATTGATATATATATACATACTAATATACCGGTAACATAGTATCATACGGCACTATAGGATTAACAGGCCTCTTCGAGCTGGCCTACTTTGTACACTATAACTTCCTATATTATAATGGTTATTATGGACATTTACCTTTTGTTAATTTATTGCACTATATGGCTATATACATTAGCAAAATTTATGCCCTCACACCTGTATAATCCTTTTACCCTCTGATTCTTCAGGGGGTCCCCCTTTTAGGTCCATTCTATCACTTAATATCCCCCTCCTCACTCCTTCCTCCTATCTCTACAATTTCCTCATCTTTCCTGCTTTGTTCCTGTTTGTCTTCTTTCCCCACTCTTTCCTCCCTTCCTTCCCCCACTTCCCCTCCCCTTTTTCTCTCCCTCGCCTTCCCTCCTTTCCTCCATCTCTTCCTCCTTTTCCCCCCTTTTTCCCCCCTTTCCTTTTTCTTGTCCCCCCCCCCCCCTCCTTTTTCTTCCCTCTTTTCTTCCTCATTATTTCTTTCTTCTTTTTTTCTCTCCAGCAGTCACAATCCTTTTCTGAGACTAATAGACCCATTTAGTCTTATATACTAACCATTATTATTATCATGATACACACGTCCCCATGGTATTTGAATATTACCCTGATTATGTACTAGCATCACTTGCTAGGCTCTAGTGGCAATAATACCAAATGTACGATTAATTATAACTATATTTGTGTACTTTTCTCTATTTCATTTTACTTATTGTATGTCTTATGTATTTTAGTAATCTGTTCTGTGCTCCTGAAGAAGCGCTCAGGCGCGTAACATGTTGAGCGAACTCCCGTTACTGATTACTATTTCTGCATAGCTCCTCTTCAGTATAACTGTATGTAAATTGATTATTTAAATCATTGTCTAAATCGACTTCTACAAATACAGAGCTGTGTATGGAGTGTATATATTGTAAATGTATGGTCATGAATTGATTTCTGTTTTTGTCTTTTTATAAATTTTTTTTTTTTTAATATTCTTTAATAAATTGGATTTTTAATATAATAACTATAGTGATTATTGCGCCAATAAAGTCCAAAGCCCAAATTCTTTCTCTCTTCATACGTACATTTAGATATGTCAGATAGTTACATACATGTTAAAAACCCACTGCAGGTACATTCTATTAGGTGCCACTCAGTCCGCCACCGTAGTTTCACTATTCATCCAACTGCCTCACACTTTATCAAATTTTTGTGGTATGCCCCTGCTAATGTATGTAGCCTTGCATAAAGGTGCAGCCCTATTAACCACACCCTTCAACGCTGATACAGATGGAGGATTAGATTTTTTCCATGATAACACTATCATTTTCCTAGCGTAATAGATAAGGATCATCATCAAAGTACGAGTTACTCTCTTTGGGGCTAGATTGTCTACCAGTCCCAAAAGGCACACCTCTATTGTGGGCTGTATAGGAATGGCTGTTACTTCTGCTATACACTCTGTGACCCCCTTCCAAAATACTTGAATGTTCGAGCAATTCCAAAAGATATGCATGAAATCGGCAGTGAGAGAGCTGCACCACCAGCAACCAGATGACTGGGTAAGATTCATCTTAGCCAATCTAGCTGGCATAAGATATATGCAATGCAGGAATTTAAATTGAATGAGTTGGTCTCTAGCAGAGACCAATCTAGTAAAATGAATGTCCCATACATCATCCCAGTCATCCCCGTCCATCTGGGGGAACACCTCACCCCACACCACCTACACTTTGCAAGGAGATCTCCTCCCTCACCAAACAATTGTTTATAGATTGTAGACAAGGCCTTGTCCAAAGTGTCCTCCCTCAGCAAAGACTCAACATCACTCATTTTCAGGGTAATACCAATATCTCCAAATTGGGCATTATAAGCATGTCTGAGCTGAAGGTAATGGAACAAGTGAGTGTTGGGAAGGAAAATTGCTGCTTGATCTGTTTTATTTGTAATTTCCCAATAGCGCACTTATTTTTAATTTCTTCTTACATGAAGATATGTACAGTGCTTCCAGAAAGTATTCACAGCGCTTCACTTTTTGCACATTTTGTTAAGTTACAGCCTTATTCCAAAATAGATTAAATTCAATTTTTTTATTCAAAATTCTACAAACAATAACCACTAAATGACAAAGTGAAAGAAGTTTGTTTGAAATCTTTGAAAATTTATTAAAAATAAAAAAATAAAAACAGTCACATGTACATGAGTATTCACAGCCTTTGCTCAGTACTTTGTTGAAGCAACTTTGGCACCAATTGCAGCCTCAAGTATTTTTGCGTATGATGCTACAAGCTTGGCACACTTTTTTTTGGGCAGTTTCTCACATTCTTCTTTGCAGAACCTCCCAAGCTCCATCAGGTTGGATGGGGAGTGTCGGTGCACTGCCATTTTCAGATCTCTCCAGAGATGGACAATAGGGTTCAAGTCTGGGATCTGGCTGGGTCACTCAAGGACATTCACAGAGTTGTCCCATAGCCACTCCTTTGTTATCTTGGCTGTGTGCTTAGGGTCGTTGTCCTGTTGGAAGATGAACTTTCACCCCAGTCTGAGGTCCAGAGCGCTCAGTAGCAGGTTTTCATCAAGGATGTCTCTGTACATTGCTGCAATCATCTTTCCCTCAATCCTGACTAGTTTCCCAGTTCCTGCCGCTGAAAAACATCCCCACAGCATGGTTCTGTCACCACCATGCTTCACTGTAGGGATGGTATTGGCCAAGCGATGAGCAGTGCTTGGTTTCCTCCAGATATGACGCTTGCCGTTCAGGCCAAAGAGTTCAATCCTTGTTTCATCAGACCAGAGAATTTTGTTTTTCATGGTCTGAGAGTCCTTCAGGCGGGCTGTCATGTGCCTTCTACTGAGGAATGGCTTCTATCTGGCCACTCTACCATACAGGCCTGATTGGTGGAGTGCTGTAGAGATGGATGTTCTTCTGGAAGGTTCTCCTCTCTCCACAGAGAAACGCTGGAGCTCTGTCAGAGTGACCATCAGGTTCTTGGTCACCTGCCTGACTAAGGCCCTTCTCCCCCAATTGCTCATTCTAGGAAGAGTCTTGGTGGTTCCAAACTTCTTCCATTCATGGGTGATGGAGGCCACTGTGCTCATTCACTCATTTATTGGGACCTTTATGTTTCTGTACCCTTCCCCAGATCTGTGCCTCAAAAAAATCCTGTCTCAGAGGTCTACATACAATTCCTTGTGCTCTGACATTCACTGGTAACTGTGGGACCTTATATAGACAGGTGTGTGCCTTTCCAAATCATGTCCAATCAACTGAATTGACCACAGGTGGACTCCAATCAAGTTGTAGAAACATCTCAAGGATGATCAGTGGAAACAGGATGCACCTGAGCTCAATTTTGAGTGTCATGGCAAAGGTTGTGAATACTTATGTACATATGATTTTTTTGTTTTTTATTTTTAATACATTTTTCAAAGATTTCAAACAAACTTCTTTCACATTGTCATTAAGGGGTATTGTTTGTATAATTTTGATTAAAATAACAAATTTGGGGGCGTGTCCTGACCATGGAGCTGTGAGGACGTGTCTGGTCCGCGCTCCGCTCCCGCCGCAGCTTATCCAGCAGCATACCCGCGATCCTGGGCCCTGACACGGCCCAGGACATATCACAAAGGCGGCGGAACACAGCCCACCACTCCGGGACAGAAAACACCCAACAGGGACAGCTGGATTCCTATTTTTCCGGGACCCGCGGCAAGGCCCCGGAGAAATCCAAGATGGCGCCGGTCAATAAGACAGGGAAACAGCATGCGCCGGCACAGAAGCTAACCACGCCAGCCGCGCTATCCCCACAGCTTTCACCCGGATCGGTGAGTGACTCTGTACCCCCGGCGTCCCCGGGATCCACTGTGTCCAGGACGGGGGGATCAGATATTGCCGACCTTATTGAAGAGGGGGACATTAAAAAACACATTTGGTCCCTCCCCACTAGAGAGGACTTGGAAAGATTCACAGCCAGGGTGGAAAAGGCGTTCACAGAAGATATAGCACAACTCAAAGAGGACACTACACACCTGGGCAACAGAGTAGAAACTATAGAACAAAGGCTGGATGAAGCTCTCCCCACTATGTCAGCATTGCAGCTTAGATGTGCAGCTCAGGATCAAAAGTTGGACTTATTATTGTCACAACTTGACGATTTTGAAAATCGCAGCAGAAGGGCAAACATCCGTATTCGAGGTATGCCAGAAGCAACAGCCCCTAGGGACATTGTCCCCTCCCTGCAAGGCATATTCAGGGAGATCCTGGACTTACCGGACACTGAGCCCATTGAGATTGATCGTGCCCACCGTGCTCTGCGACCACCATCCCAAGACGCTGACAACCCACGAGATATAATCTGCAAGTTGCATAAATACACTCTCAAAGAGCGAATAATGCAAAAAATGCGCAACAGGCCTTATTTTGATTTTGACGGCGCCCACCTCTGTTTCTTTCAGGACATCTCCAGACGCACGCTGATGCAACGTCGAGCCCTAAAACCTGTCTTGCTGGCCCTCCAAGAAGCAGGCCTCACATACCGCTGGGGCTTTCCCTTTTACTTACAAGCCTTTAAAGATGGCTGTTCAGCCACCCTGCGCACCAGAGACGATCTCCCTCACTTTCTCTCAGCCTTGGGACTTGGCAAAGTTGACTTTCCGGATTGGCGAGGAGACCATGCGATGATGAACCTTCCAAACATTGAACTCCCCCAGCCCTGGACGCAGATGCCCCAACGCCGGGGCCGAAGACGCAGTCGCCACCAGCAAGAGTCTGATGCCTCCCCCGGCCCCGTTGCACTGAGAGACTGAATCCTTGCTCCCCTGTTTCAGAGGCACCCCTTCTTATTAGATCACTTACAGATCTGGAACTTCCTTTACAGTCTAACTGTTGCTGAGACTGGTCTGACCTGGTCCCGACAATGATCTGCATTCGTGGAGTTGGTCAAGGCTCTCACCCGCTTCATGAAAAGACACAGATGGAGGACTTTTCCAGACCCCTTTAGCTACTAGTACTACTCTCCCGGGGACTCCCCCAAGTACAACTCCCCCCCCAGCCCTCTACTGAGCCATTTCCAACAACCCCCCCAATCTAAGGGTCACAACTCAGCACTTAAGAGGTGGGAGCGGGGTGGACCCCCTCTCCCTTCTCCCCTCCGTGGCGGCCCACGCTCCCCCAGTAGGCTGCCCTTGCTTGGGCACTAATCCCATTTGGGATACCGGACCTGGACAAAATGTGTCCCCTGAAGAAGGGGGGCACGTTGGGCCCAGTCTGTGCCTATATAGAACCATTGTTAGGTTCTCTTTACATTTAAATGTTACATATGGTTATGCTGACGTTATAGTTTATTTTAATTTTCATTGTATTTCTAATTTTGTTTTTTTACCGTCCTCCTCTACTCTCTTCTCCCTCCCTGGCCTCTCTCTTGCTCTCCTCCTCCCTAACAGGGTCTTTTCGATTGCCGTCGCCTGCTCCGGACTCCGCCTCCGAGACCGCAGCCGACCTACACCAACATTCTCCAATGACAACGGTTAAGGTAATCTCTTATAATGTCCGTGGTCTCTGCTCACCCTGTAAACGGAGTAAGCTATGGTGGGAACTAAAAAAGTCCAGGGCACAAATAGTTTTCCTACAGGAAACACACTTCACACACCATGCCATACCGAAATTACCGACACATATCTTTAATCAGTGGTACCATAGTACCTCCCCAGTCAACAAATCCAGAGGCACTTCCATAGCTATCCACAAAAACTGCCCCTTCCAATATTCAGACATCAAGATTGACCCCCTGGGACGATATGTCTTTCTGAAAGGGACCATAGCAGGCACTAAATTCACCCTCGCCAATATCTATTCCCCTAATTCGAATCAATTGACCTTCCTTGATTCAATCATAGAGAAATTAGAGGTGTTCAGAGAGGGATCCCTAGTTTTAGGAGGCGACTTCAACGTGAGCCCAGACCCATCCCTGGACACTTCACACAGCAAGCCCTCCCATTCGCACGCATTCCTTAGGCACTTTCGAGAATCCCTTCAGACGATGGGCCTGGTTGACTGTTGGAGGGCCCTTCACCCCACAGAGAGGGATTATAGTTATTATTCCGCGGTACATAACGTTTACACACGTATAGACCTGGTCTACTTCGACCGGCCGACCTTAGAGCTTCTTC
The DNA here is from genome assembly GCF_042186555.1 of Aquarana catesbeiana. Classification (NCBI taxonomy): domain Eukaryota; kingdom Metazoa; phylum Chordata; class Amphibia; order Anura; family Ranidae; genus Aquarana; species Aquarana catesbeiana. The sequence continues at coordinate 271,160,766 of NC_133330.1, read as the reverse complement.
AAAGCTCTTCCATAGGAAACATAACCATTTCAGACCATGCCCCGGTCCAGGCCTCTTTTATCATTCCATCAGGCTCCCGGAAAACCTGGAACTGGCGCCTTAATGAATACTTATTAGATGACCCCGTAGTGGAAGCCCAGGTCTCAGACACGATAAAAAATTACTTCCGAGAAAATAATCAAGGAGATCTGAGCGAAGGTACAAGATGGGAATGTCACAAGGCCGTTGTACGAGGCGAACTTATTGCACAGGGGTCGAGACTAAAGAAAGAAAGGCAAGCTGACTATAATAGAGTTCTGAATGCACTTCAGCAGGCGGAACTTAAACACAAGGCGGGAGGTTCCTCAGATGACCTACGAGAACTAATGGAACTCAGAGACATATTTTCACGGTTGTTAGAACGACAAGCACGTAAACAATTGAGACACTTATCCCACCGATACTACGAACACGGTAACAAGTGCGGACGCATGCTAGCAAGAGCGCTTTGAGCAAAACGGGTCCAAACGCAAGTACACAAACTTCGATCCCCCACGGGTGATATGACATTCCACTCCTCCAGGATAGCAGAAGGGTTCCGCGACTATTACGCCGAACTCTACAACCTAGATGCAAAAACTACACTTGAAGCCAAAGAGAACAGACTGACCAAAATTCGAGACTATCTATCCACCAACGGACTGCCCCCCCTGACTGAAGACCAACTAGCAGACCTAGAATCCCCCATCACCACCACGGAACTTGAGTCCACCATTAAATCTCTACCCAACGGGAAAAGCCCAGGTCCTGATGGATTCACTATAGCATATTATGCCAAATTCTCCCCGCTCCTGATGAACCACATGTGTAAATACTTCAACTCCCTAGTAAAGGGATGCAAAATCCCATCTGAAGCTCTCTTAGCACACATCTCGGTTATACCGAAGGAGGGTAAAGACCCAACTGTCCCACAGAGTTACCGCCCCATTTCCTTACTAAATACGGACGTCAAAATCCTAGCGAAAATCCTTGCAAACCGACTGAAACACCTTATCCCCCTTATTGTTCACTTAGACCAGACGGGTTTTATTGTAGGACGTGAAGCTCGAGACAACTCAATTCGTGCGATTCAACTTATACATTGGGCTAAAACTAAAGATGTACCCCCCCCTTACCTAATACTCTCCACCGACGCCGAAAAGGCGTTCGATCGCATAGATTGGTCTTATCTCAGAGAGGTCTTAACCTCAATGGGGTTGGGCCCAAATATGCTAGCTTGGATACTGGCCCTTTACTCGGAACCTTGTGCACAGGTTAAGGTTAATGGGACTCTCTCATCCAAGTTCCCGATCGGGAACGGCACGAGACAGGGGTGCCCGCTCTCCCCCCTCCTCTTCGCCCTGGCCTTAGAACCACTGCTTCGTAGAGTGAGAACAAATACAGATATCACAGGGCTGACGGTGGGTACTGTGGAGCACAAACTCTCAGCCTATGCAGATGACGTACTGTTCCACCTAACCAATCCCCTGATCTCGTTGCCGGTCCTGATGCGGGAACTCAAAAACTTTGGTACACTTTCTAATTTTAAAATCAACTACAATAAATCGGAAATTCTACCTGTCAACCTATCTTCCTCCATGACAAACAGCCTAAAAGCAGCATTCCCTTTCACGTGGACTAAATCTTCTCTACGCTACCTAGGCATACAACTGACAGACAGCTTTGACACCCTATATCCCACAAACTTCCCCAGACTTTTGACAGAAATCAAACAAGACTTAACACACTGGACAAAGACAGCATTCACATGGATAGGCAGGACAAATATAATAAAAATGAACGTACTCCCCAGAATCCTGTTTTACATGCAGATGCTTCCCATACGCCTCCCCATAACCTTTTTTAAGCAAATATCCAACTTGATCACCACCTTCATTTGGAATTCAAAGAGGCCACGAATTGCTATGAAGGTGCTGAGACGTTCGAAAAGATACGGAGGGCTGGGGGTACCGGACTTACAACGATACTGCCAGGCTATTGCCCTACAGAGGACTCTAAATTGGCACTTCCATGGACATTCCAAACTTTGGGTGACTATGGAAAAATATATGGCGGGCAGAAACTTGTCCTATGCCCTGTGGCTCTCACGGGAACACAGGGGACTATCAGATTCTACGTCCCCATTAACGATATCTACGCTTGACACATGGGACAGAGTAAACAGAAGGTTGAATTTAGCCCCCCCTGTGTCCCCGTTGGCCCCATTGGGTGGATTCCTCTGGTTTGCACCGGGGGAACGCGCAGGTTTCTTTGAGGCCTGGGTAGATGACAAGAATGCCAGCTGTGGCAAGCTACTGAGAGGTGGGAAGCTTCTGCCCTTTGAGTCTCTGGGAAATAGACCAGGTAGCCCACACCTAAATTTCTGGAAGTACAGACAACTGCACCACTTTTTTGCAGTACACGGCAACACTATTAGAGACATCACAACACTCTCGCCTTTTGAGGGACTGTTCATACTGGAAGAACCGGTCCCGCACATGATTTCTGAACTTTATCAATTACTGGGGTCCTCGGCCTCGGCCTCTAAACCTACCTATATAAGAGCATGGGAGACAGACCTTGGGAAGGGGTTCTCCGAGTCTCAACTAACATGTATGTACCAATTCACACACTCCAGCTCGCTGGACTCTAAAATGCAAGAGACAAATTACAAATTACTAACACGTTGGTACAGAGTCCCATCTGACCTGGCGCGGATTTATCCTGCTAGCTCGGATCGGTGTTGGAGGGGATGCGGAGGCCGAGGTACCCTCCTGCATTTGTGGTGGGAGTGCCCACGAATAACGACATATTGGCTGATGATTAAGGACCAGATCAAAGATATCCTCGGGATAGAGATCCCCTTTTACCCGGAACATTTCCTCCTGCATGTCCCCCCTGTACCAGTTAGTCGCTACAAAAAAAGCGCACTACCCCATTTGCTCAACGCAGCTAAGCGCCTACTGCCTATCTTCTGGAAGAAAGAGCAGATTCCGAGCAAAGAGGAATGGATATGCAGGGTAAATGCAATAAGGGAAGCAGAGGAATGGGTGGCAGTGGGCAAAAACACTACAATTAAGCACACAGCCATATGGTCAATATGGCAAGAACACTTCCATGATACTTCCTATGTACCCTCTAGCCTGGACATTTCCCTACTAAAATTGGCGGATCCCACATTGGGCCACTGAGCCCATCCTGAACAGCTCCCACCATGGTTTCTCCTTAGGACTGAAAGGTAGACCGCACATGGACTCAGATGCCTTTGCCCGAACCAAGGGGCTGCCTGGGGGCGGATGGTCCGGAGTTGGCGATCGGAGAGGCACGAGCGAACAAGGTTTGACCCTATCTACCCCTCCTTACCCCACCCACCTTCCATAATACTCCTACCCACCACTTTCTATTCTTTCCTCTTCTTACCCCTACCTCTCTTACCCTATCAAGTGATATTATATACGGTACTGCTTGTTGATTGTATAAGAGTATAGTCTCCCAACATAACCTACCGTTTAAAATTGAGGAAAGGCTGCTCTCCTGGCCGGGGGGACCGGGCGGGCGGGGTCGGGCCCGCGGTCCCGAGGGCGCGCCGGGGGAGGACAGGTGGAGGCCCCGTGCCCCCCTCCTCCGGAGGACGGGCCCAGTGGTGGGACCCGGGCGGTCCGCGGCTTCCTCTCCCTGGCCCGGAAGATCATTTTTGCTCAGGTTGGAGGGTCTTCGGCGGGCGGGGGCTACTGCTGGTCGCCGCCCCCGGGGACCTGTAAACCTCAATGTAGCATATACTGGTACCAACCACGAGATCAGTCCTCACGGTCTCAACAGGAAATTTTAACACAGCCCTAGACTATCCTCCCCCTCCTCCTTACACTTTATTTTATTTTATTCTTGTTAAATATAAACTTGCTGACTACGGCTAATGTTGATATAAAAAAGTCTGTCACTAACGAATTTGTACTGAACTGTATTTGTTGAGATGTGATGGATAACAATAAAGAGAGTTTAAACAAAAATAACAAATTTAATCAATTTTGGAATACGGTTGTAACATAACAAAATGATGAAAAGGTGAAGCGCTGTGAATACTTTCTGGCTGCACTGTACATGTATTACAAATTGCACCCAGACATATAGTTTACCCCTTTTGTACCCAGAGGTCATTAATGCCTGGATGTCCTTGTCAGATTTAGCAGCATCAGCTTGACAACAAATGTATAACTAATTTATAAATCCAATCATTTAAAAAATTTTACTAAGAACTTGAAAGCATTTTATTTGGTACACTGTTTTAATACAACACTTGTTTTTTTTTTTTTTTTATAGGCTGACAAAGGCATAAAAAATAATTTTACCATTATTGCTTACTGCAGCAAAAAGCTGTATCCTGCATTTTTGGAAGCAGAAACAACCACTGTCGATTTCGGTTTGGCTGAAAAGGGTCTCAGAAATAAACGAGATGGAGGACCTGGTGGCCACAGAGAGGGACCTTCAGGACAAATTTCTCAAAAGTGGTTTTATTGGCCCAACTTTAAATACTTGGAGGAGTAGTACCTATCCCTGATGGGTTGAATTGTCTTCCTGTGGCATTTGGAGGTTGCTCCGTTGGACTGCTGAGTTGGGGGGGACAGAGGGGAGGGCGCAGGCTCTACTCATCGCCGCACTCTCTCCTCTCTCTCCCTTCCTTCCTCCTTTTTTTCATTTTTTTTTGTTTTGTTTCTCTCCCGTCCTCTTCTTCTTCACCCGCTTCCATGTCCCATCTTTTTTCTCTCTATCCACAAACTAAAAAACATAACCGAGTCCTATGGTCCCCTGGGGTAATTTGGCATGTACTATATATTTCTCTTAGCTGGGTTCTCGCTGTTCTGATGGATATTGTATCTTATTGCAATTTGACTGCGTGGGAACATGTTTTCCTTTTGTTGAACCCTTGATCATACATGTTGTTCTCTCTGTTGTGCATACCACGCTTTTTCTGTATAGTTGCCTTGTGACAAAAAATAAAGAATTGAAAAAAAAAATGAATTAATGTTATTCATTTACTTTGATTTTTTTAATACTGTCATCTAATTACAGCATTAATTAGAGCATTAAACAGCCAGAAGGTGGAGTGTTAATCTACAAGATTAAAGCTTTTATTTTTCTGAGTGAAGCCTCCAACTTATATTGAAAAATACACACAGCTCACCCTCTCTTGTGCTTCCTCCACCCTTTGACAGTGTGCAAAAATAGCAGAACCTCTTCCAAGATGCAGATGCATTGTAATAAGAAAATACTTGCAGTACTCGTACAGCTCCTGTGAAATCTTTCTTTATTAAATAAGTGCAAAAACAGACAGGAAAACCTGCTAGTCTCCAGCTTGCATGCGATCACTAGCTGACAGTGATCACATGATTGGGAGCCAAGCTGATTGGTTCCCAATGGTCAGGTGAGACCCAAACATTTAGTGACAGCTCAGATTTAGCCCTCGTTCCCACTGAAGTTGGGTTTGAAATTATGCTAGTTCAGCTGAACTTGCACGATTTCTAACCCGCATTTCAGTGCGAGTTCGGGGGCTATTTGAAAGACAGCTGTGCGGGTTAATGCACAGATGTCTATTAAAACCGCCCCCGAAGTTGCCAAAAGTAGAGCAGGAACCAATTTTGGAAATCACTGCGGCACCGCAAAGTGCCCCCCACATTGGGACAGTGGTGTTGCCGGAAATAGGCTGCGATTTGACGCGCCAATGTGAACGTAGGCTAAGAGCCAACAGCTGCACTAAGTATCAACTGATGGCTCTGAAAGGAGGAGAGATGCCATTTTTAATTGTGGACCCAGCATAGGACAACATGCTGAGGAACATTTATATACAAATGGGTTGGAGGCGTTTGAAGTCATTTTTAATAGGCCTATTTTTCAGGCTTACACTATCTTTTTTTTGTGATATTAAACAACTTTTGAGATAAGATACAAACCACACAGGGAGTAAATAGTTTTCAATAAAACTTCTGAATCAAAGCGGAAAAAAGAAGCAAGGCCTAAATATAAAGAAACTAAACACAACTTGATATGATTGCCTAACGTTGAATCCTAAATATGATCCTTATTGCAAAAGTACATTAGTCCAGCTTGGACTAATATAAGTATACATAATTCATACCATTGCTTTGAAAGGTGACAGTCACTGTAGTACTTGACCAATCAAAAAACTCATAATCACTGAAAAAACTATGAGGCGTTCTGTAAATGGCAGCAGTGCTGAGTGATAGCGCTGCTGACTAACACAGTGATTTGCAGCTTTCACAGCGATTGCTCAAGTATGAGATATATACTTGCTGGGCCAAGTATATGTAGCGCCCTGGTGTTTAGTCAGGGAGCTCCTCACCAATATCCTTGCCAGGAGTAGCTACTGTAGATAGTTGTTAGAGATCCATTGGTTTCTCCCTAAGTTTGGCCTTGTTGTACTTTTCTCTTCTGCCACCAGGTGGCCGGGCACTTGGTGACATTGGATGCGAGAAGGACATTTCAAGGTCAAGTTATGGGTATATGGGATATCTCAGCCAATGGGCAGGGATTTTCTTGAATCTCTTGGCCTGCTGGGTGAACCTATATATTCGGGTGGAGTCAGGTGATCTATGTTCTGTGCCACACGGACCGCTGTCTGGGTTGACATGTGTTGTACGCCCCGGGCTGCTAGGCTGGAGAATGGGCCTATTCCGGGGGCATCTGGCTGCCAGGCTGTGTGAAGGCCTATCCAGAAGTAAGAGGGCAGCGCAGGATTGTGACTGTGGCTTGCAGTCCAACCAACAGTGATGGTTCTGCCGACCGGAGAACTTGTCGTGGTCGGAGGTAGAAGGGAAGCTTTCGCCACTAAGGGACCAACCACCTTTACCAGGGACCACAATGAGTAACTGAAACAAGCACCAGAGCAGTATTTTCACCGAATGGGCACGGTGGAGAATCAGGAAACTTCAGATGGTGATCAAGTCAGGGACCCAGCCAGCAGAGGTGACACTTGCAGAGCAGCCTTGTGTGTCAAGCCAGGGACCGAGCCGGTTAGCAGGGGTGAAGCTTGAAAGGTATCTGGAGTGCCAAGCTAGGGACCCAGCAGGAAAGCGTGGGTGATGCTTGAGGGAGATACCACCGGAAAAGCCTTGAGAAGCTCACGAGATTAAGAGTCAGTGAATCATAGAGTCCAGTGAGAGACTAGGAGTTTAAGGGGCTCAAGAGCTACAAGTGGACATTGTAGTGAAGCTGAAAAAACTGTTGAACTTTGTGTTATGAACTGTTAGATACTGCAAACCTGCATAGGAGACAGCAAACCTACACGTGCAGAAGTGGCACCTTGCTGGGCCTTTCTCTGTATGGCTATCCTCCTATTGAAGTCTCCAAGTCTGCCAATTGAAATTATAACTACTCAAGGGTATCCTGGCCCTAACTCTCATTCCCTTGCAAAATATAAAAAGGACTGTTAAAAAAAATAAAACCTCTTTTGCATCCAAGAAGTGTCTGGCGCCCAATGACTTTGACCATCTTTGCACCCACTATTCCTCATGACCCACTACATATTCAAGGATGTCAGCTGTCTTTGGCCTTGAAGGTTCTCATTAGACTGGGAGAGGTAAAAGACTTTGCTACATTTGGCGCCCAACATGGGGCTAAGGTGTTGTCTTTGCAGCAGTCTCCCACAGCAACCGGCTTCATCTCCATCGGGACTTCGCCTGGCTCCATGGGAAGGTGGCAAGTAACATTTACCCTTCTTATAGACTGTGTTGTCTTGTGTATCATCAGTGTGGGGAAGAACCAACAAGTCTCACTGCTCATGGGAGAGAATCAGCCTGGTCTTTTGACACTTTAAAACAGGCCCCAAAATAAACTATTTTACAGTTTTGGTGAGCTGCAGCAACAGAGAGGTGGGCGCCAAGGTTCTCAAGAAACATTTGCACCAATCTGTTGGCAGGGGGAGGAGCTCCCGCTCTGCAGTGGAGGATAAGGAAGTGCCACCACATGTGTCTGATTGTGGGTTAGTGAAGGAGATGGCGCAGTTCGTGAGTGAAATGGAGAATTGGAAGAAGTATGCTTCGGGCGTCTACGTTGACCGGAGCGGCGGAAAACCTGTTGTGACCGTTGCAACTGCCACCAGGTTTCTGCTCTTGAAAAAGACCCACCAGGGGGTAGCAGGTACAGGGGGCTACAGTGCAGAGAAAGGAGACCAGAATGCAATCAGGATCAAGCAGGGGTCTTGAAGGGCAGTGAGCAGAGAGTAGTCAGAAAGTCTGAGTTTGCAACGAATAAGCTGTAAACTAGGCTAGAGGCAGTAGAGTAGTCAAGGTCAGGCAGAGGTCTTGGCAGGCAGCAAGCAGAGGGTATAGCAGAGGGTATTCTGACAGACAAGCTGGGACATCAATGAAGAAGGCAGAAGACAGAGAATAGTCAGGCATTCTGGTTCAGCAATAAGCGATACTAGACTTCCGTCTCTATATCTCCTGCTGGTTTGAAGACACTGCATCAACCTGTTGAGTGGATGGTGCTTAAATACCTTTCAGGCCACCCCTGGTGTCATTAGCTTGTGCTAAAGCACATTGCAAACAAGGACTGAACTGTAACAAAAATCCTGGGCCGTAGCAGGGCAGAGAGATCTTGAACAAAGCTGGAAATGAAAAATGCCTGAATAGAGCTGGACAGAGCTGTAACTTAGGGCATGGGGCAAAGTACAGTATCCACAGACCTCTGCTGGGTTAGCCCCCCCATATCAAAATTTTTGAAAAAATCTTATGCAGTTTGTTAGATCAGGTTAGATCAACTGTTGTTTGCGTTAGATCTCACACAGAAGAAGCAATATTAACAGTTATTTGCTGGGGGGCTAACCCGTCATCATCCCCCCCTTATCAAAAAATTGACCAAACAGTTAGCTATTTTGGAAGCTATTTGTTAGATCCGGTAAGATCAAGTGGTTTTAACGTTAAATCTCACATAATTAGAGACTTATTAAGTGATTAATGAGGGGGGGCTGGCACCCCCTTATCAAATTTTCTGGCCAAAAATCATTCAGGCTAATAGATATTCGTTAGATCCGGTAAGATCAAGTGGTTTTAACGTTGCTGGCAGGAATGGCGGGAGGTGTGGGACCACGGGTGATAGAGAAGCCCCTGCTACACCCCCCCACCAATGAACCTTTGGTCCGCCAAAGGAGGTAAAGAGTCTATGACCTGTTACATGCTTTTGATATAGACACGGAAAAAAACAGGTTAGTGTGCACAGGAAACCATTTAATTTACATCTGCATATAACCCTGGCAGAGGAACATGCCACCAATTAGCATAGGAGGGGATGTTGTCCTGCCTACAGGCCACCTTAATTGGAATGGCCCAGCTAGATGTGCCAGGGGTGAGTGTCAGAAACCAAGAAATCAGGCCGAGACAGAAGTACAGTTAAATCACACTTGTTTAATAATAAAAGTAAAAAGAACAAACGTAGTCAAAACAAAGCCAAAGTTCAGTAACCGGAACGGATAGTCAGCCAAGCCAGAAGTCAGGGATCAATGTGTTGGAACAGCAAGTAGGATCTGGAGCCAGAAGGAATGTCAGCAAAGCAAGTCTTGAACAGGATCACAGGAGATTGTTTCTATGATGTTGACCAAGGCGAAGGCAGAGATCCTCTGGACTGGACGGCCTAAGTAGGCAGGACTGACGAGCAGGATATCATCAACAGTTGAGTAACTGTAGAGAGATAGGAGCTGCCAATTATCCGACAGCTGAGCGGCCAGCTCAGAGAAGGAAGGGCTGAGCCCAGCCCTGACCGTGAGTTGGGGTTGTCCACCACCAAATCTGTGGTGGAAGGGTCAGTTGCTTCAAGAGTCCTTTTTGCAATCAGAACGACCTCCTCAGAGCTTTCACCCAAAGTATCATATGTTAGTCTTTTGGACGGGTGAATAACCCTTCGCTCTCGCTGTTCTTTAGGTTCTGGGGTTACAGGCACACTGGTCTCTTCTTCTTCTTTTCTTCAACTCTGCCAGTTGTTCATGCAGATCCTCCAAGTCCTCTAAAGGAATCCATCAAACTCTTTCCCTGAACGGCTTATGCACTCGAAGAGATAGATCCGGTATTGGGCACTTTTTGCACACTCCACATCAAATTCACTCTTGGAGAATGCAGCCTGCCATCTCAGGAGCTGAGTCTTGGCCCTTTTTTTCCATTCAGGCAAAAGGGGAGTATTCTTCGGATAGAGCTCCTCCACAGAGAACCCATCCTTTGCTCCCCCCACCAAATCAGACGGCGGGACTGGGGTGGCCAGATTCCCTTGTCCCAGCAACATCTGAGCCGGCATCTTCACTGGTGAGGCTGTTATGTAGCGGACACTAACCAAGATCTTTCCGTGACTTCTTTGCAACCCTTTGGTTGAAGCCACCTCAGGAATTATCTCCACTACCATGTCTTCTCTCTGTCCGTCTGATTCAAGGACAATGAAAGGGCCTGCTTGCTTCCAATTTAGCTTGACAGATGCTCGAAAAATAGGCCACTTTACCAGGCTGTAACACCTTCTCACACTGGTCCAAGCGCCAGATCTTTCCCTTCTGTTTTTGTACCAGGTGCTGGTAGGCTTGTCTCAGAATGGGGTGCACACTTGTAGTTGAAGTGCCCGTCTCCAGAACAAGAGGTGTCAACAGCCTTCTGACAAGATCAGTATTGGTCCCTATGATGAGAGTACTCTTACTGGCCCTTGGTGGGCGAGGACAGACCACTGCCTGAGTTTCAAAAGTCTCGTTTTTCCCAGCCATGGAGGGATCGAAGGTCAGCTTGACCGGTACATAGCCATCATAGGGGAAGTTCTGATTCACAATGCCCCATATCTGCAGCTCTTCCAACTTCTGCAAAGGCAGGTGCTTGAGGTGCCTGTCATAGAAGTCTCTGTAGAGAAGAGTCACTTAAGCTCCAGTATCCAGAAGGGCCTTGGTGTAGACTCCCTTTACTTGGATGGGAACAACAGGAGAAGGTCCCACCAGCTTGTCAGGGAGTATGGAGGAAGTGGTGGCCCAGGCCTGTTCGGTGGTTTGTATCCATGCTCCTCTCTGCGAGGTTCTGATCTGGCTTAAGTCTGCGATAAGTTATGGGAGTCTTGTGTGCATTGACTCTCCGACACCAGGCAGCATTTGTCAAAAGAAACAGGACACTGGGTTGCTTGGAGGCAACAACGGAGGGCCCTCTGCAAGGGTTTGGACTTTCACTGCTGTCTCTTCGTGCCATAGGTTTTGAGCCAGCTACCGTAGATGGGCACCCGGTTGGCTCCTTTACCAGAGCCCTCCAAAGTTTCCCTCTGGCTTCTGGCACTGTGCTTCAGGCTTCATTGAGCTTGGACACACCTGTCAATTAATGTCCCACATAATTTCAGCATACCTCGGTATGCTCAATGGCACTCCTCACTGGTACACGTGAAAATGCTCATCACCGTCTCCAATATAGACACTAGTATGGATATCCATAATATCCCTGTAATTATGGATAATCAAACATTAAAATCACTTGATCTTACCGGATCTAATGAATATCAATTAGCCGGGGTGATTTTTTGGCCAGAAAATTTGATAATAGGGGGGCCAGCTCCCCTCATTAATCACTTAATAAGTCTCTAATTATGTGAAATCTAATCTCATCCTTATGTACTACCACCTAATATCTCTAACGTTAAAACCACTGGATCTTACCAGATCTAACGAATATCTATTAGCCTAGATGATTTTTGGCCAGAAAATTGCATGTGGGGGGGCCATCCCGTCCTTATGTACCACCTAATATCTCTATCTTTATGTGCAATATCTCTGAAATTATGTGAGATCTAACGTTAAAACCACTTGATGTTACCGGATCTAATGAATATTTATTAGCCTGAATGATTTTTGGCAAGAAAATTTGATATGGGGGGGGCCAGCCCCCCTCGTTAATCACTTAATAAGTCTCTAATTATGTGAGATCTAACGTTAAAACCACTTGATCTTACTGGATCTAACAAATAGCTTCCAAAATAGCTGTTTGGTCAATTTTTTGAAAAGGGTGGGCTGATGACGGGTTAGCCCCCCCCCAGCAAATAACTGTTAATATTGCTTATTCTGTGTGAGATCTAACGCAAACAACGGTTGATCTAACCTGATCTAACAAAGATCTACCAAACTGCATAAGATTTTTTCGAAAATTTTGATATGGGGGGCTAACCCAGCAGAGGTTATCCACAGCAGCAAATTAGAATCTATTTTGTATTCATCTGACTACATACAGTAACATGAATTTTGAGTGGTTGGCAAAGGTTACTGGACCTTGCACTTAAACAGTAAATATATCAAGCCACAAAACGAGTGTGATCCAGTACATTCAATAAAAAATAACATTTAATACAAAGATAGAATCTGATAAGTGTTGAGTTGTAAGTCTTTCAGATGAAATGATGACCTTCGGATTTCAAATACAAAGTCATAGCAATAATAACATGCAATATACCATCCACCTATGCTATGATGTAACCTTTTCGACAATGACCAGTTAGATATATCCTGCTACATTAGTCCGTTTGTGAATTCTGAATGACTGAATTTGAGCATTCATTCAACTATGTCTCTGTATGCTGGTGCAACTACAGCAAGTGTTATTCCTTCCACAAGAATGCTTGGTAAAAATCATCTGTGATCTAATAATAAATAACCCCTGGCCAGTAGCACAGTTTGGAAATCAAAGCAGCGGTTTGAATGTGTTTGCTCAGCTTACTTGGCCAGATGTTCATGTTTGACATCTCCAACCCGTTCATTGGCAGAGAAGAAAACGCAGTGCCTGTGATCCAAGCGTTAGGAAGCAAAGACTTTAAAATATACTAAAATTTGAAAAAAAATGTTTGAAATACATAACGTGCTCGTCATTCAGTTCTTTATTGCCAAGTAGGAATCAGTTAGACTAGTTAATAGCTCAAATGAAAACAGACACCAAAGAAAATTCAGTACTAGATTGTAAAGTGAAACAGTTTTTCATGTGTTTGATATTTATGTCTTGATGCACATGTTAGAAAACAAAATAACCTTCCATAAACTGTTGGACCCATAGTAGAAGAGACTCATCCCCCACATTACATGCAGCATTCATCTTCCTCCCCACAATATACTTGAGAGACTTCTGTGTGTGGAACAGAATCCTTATGTCCCAGGTCATCTCTTGCTGTCTGGGAATGCTGGAAGCACTGAGAAAAACTTTTGGAACCTAGGTTATATTGGTGGCAGAAGGAAGAGAAAGAAGACAAGGCTAACACATTAGGATAAGGGTCCTTAAAGCAGAACTTCACCCAAAAGGGGAAGTTCTGCTTTTACGCCCTACCCACTTTTGGGCACTTTTTTGGGGGGGGTGGGAGTGGGTACTTAGTTTTGATAGGTATCCGCTCCCACTTCCACTTGGATAGTCTAGGTGATCTACGCGGAAGTTTAGTCTCCCTCTTTGCCCACAGGTCCCAGAAGGCTTTAGGGCCATTCACAAAGTGCAGAACGGCTTACTCATGCGCAGTGGTAAGCTGGCGGTGAAGCCACAAGGAGTCACAGCCAGCAGCCAGCTGGCACACACTAAACATGGCAGCACCGGGGACCCGAAGTCCGAAAAAGAACCGGCCTGTGTGAGGATAGTGCTGGATCCCTGGACAAGTAATGCCCTGTACACACGAGCGGACTTTTTGACCGGACTGGTCCGACGGACCAAATCCGGCGGACAGTCCGACCGTGTGTGGGCTCCATCGGACCTGCAGCGGAGTTTTTTGGTCGAAAATCTGACGGACTTTAGATTTGGAACATGTTTCACCTCGAGTCTGGTTGAAAAATCCGCTCATCTGTATGCTAGTCCGACGGACGAAACTGATGCTAGGGCAGCTATTGGCTACTGGCTATCAACTTCCTATCATCACGTACGAATCCGTCGGACTTTGGTGTGATCATGTGTAGGCAAATCCGTTCGTTTGAAAGTCCGTCAGAAGTCCATCAAAAGTCCGTCGAAAGTCTGTTGAAAAGACCGTCGGACCTTTGTTGCCGAAAAGTCCGTCCGTGTGTACGGGGCGTTAGTTTCCTTTTATTAAAAGTCAATAGCAACAGTATTTTTAGCTGCTGATTTTTTTTTTTGGGGGGGGGTGTTGTAGATCCTCTTTAAAGCAGAACTGAACTGAATGTAAGCACTGCAAAATGAAAACGCTATTTCATTCATTTTGATATTCAAAGTAAACTCACCCATCCATCTATGCCTCTATGCTTTGTTTTGTTGAGAAATCACTTTGAACCCCCCACCCTAGCATTTCTAGCCAAGCCCATCTTGATTAAGGGCAGATGATTAATGTAGCATTTACAGTACTTCCTAGAATCAATCTGCTCTTAGCTCAAACATGCAGGCAGGAGGGTGTGCTTAGCTGAGAAACCCCCTCCTCCAGCTGAAAGAACAAAAAATGGCCATGAAGACTCCTGGGATGCATGACATAATTTTGTCCAAGGCTAGAAATCAGGAAGTAACTATGAACATGAACTTTAATGGCATCCCAGTCTTAGTCTGTAAGGTTCAATATTGAGTTGGTCCACCCTTCGCAGCTATAACAGCTTCAACTCTTCTGGGAAGACTGTCCACAAGGTTTAGGAGTGTGTCTATGGGAATGTTTGACCATTCTTCCAGAAGCGCATTTGTGAGATAAGGCACTGATGTTGGACAAGAAGGCCTGGCTCGCAGTCTCCACTCTAATTCATCCCAAAGGCATTCTATCGGGATGAGGTTAGGACTCTGTGAAGGCCAGTCATGTTCCTCCACCCTAAACTCGCTCATCCATATCTTTATAGACCTTGCTTTGTGCACTGGTCCAAATCATATTGTGAAGGGGGGGATTATGCTTTGGCGTTGCTTTCAGGGGTTGGGCTTGGATGAGTGAGTTTGGGGTGGAGAAACTTGACTGGCCTGCACAGAGTTTTGACCTCAACCAAACAGAACACCTTTGGGATGAATTAGAGCGGAGACTGTGAGTCAGGCCTTCTTGTCCACATCAGTGCCTGACCTCACAAATGCGCTTCTGGAAGAATGGTTAAACAGCAAAATAAGGTAGTTGAGCCATGGTTTTACCACTCCCCTAAACCCAACACAGTGGGCAGAGTGGGTTGTACACATACTGTGGCTAATGAAAAAACTGTGCTGCCGCCGAATTCGCTGCCGCGACCTATTCAAGTGAATGGGGTTATCTTCCATTCACAAACTCCAGCACTACTGTAAAAGTGAGGGAAAGTGGATATTTACTGTATGTCTCTTGGGGATGAAAAGTTGAGTTGGAAAGAATAAATGGATTTTGAATGCCTCAACATTCTGGTAGGAAAATAGAAGTTCACCAACATCGTTTGTTGGCCATAAAGACTGTATAGCTAGTGCACCAAAACATCTTTTACCCAAGGTCCCTTGACAAGGTCACTTTTAACTGGACTTGTTCTGTAATGTTGAAGATGTTTCATAGTTTATCCAAGTCACTTTTTCAATTCTTGTGAGCATCAGCAACACACCCCAACATTTATATCTACACAAGTAGACTGATACCTCAACCCCTACCCGCTGACTGCCTCCTGGCCCTTTAGGGGTTCAGAAAGCCGGGAGGGTCACGTGACCATTGTGATTGGCTATCACAGCGATCACATGGTCGGAAAGCTCCCGATCGCTAGCATGCATTGGGAGCTTTCCGGGACCCGCTGACTACCATGCTGGGAATGCGCAGGGAGCAGGCTCTCGGCAAGGTAGTTGGTTTACACAGAGCCGTAGTTATGCGGCTGCTCAGCGTTAAGAGGTTAAAGCAATATTAAAGTATAAATAAAGGCAAAACTTTTTTATAGTTTTGAATAAAGTGGAGAGGGATTATAACACCTGTCAGTTTTTATTGCTGTCTGTGCCTTTTTTAGGGAGATTCCCTATTTGTCCTGTTTACCATTATCATCAAAAGTGAAATTAAAAGAAAATCCTAAATTTTGGGTTAACATCAGAACACTACTAGAGGGGAAATCTTCTATTGGGGACACTAGTTCTGGTGACCTGGGGGACACACCCGGATTCCCTCACTTTGTAGTGACTTCCTCTTACTTCCTGTTCTGGTCCTGTTTTATATACTATATAAGATGCTGCTCTTAAAGTGATTATAAAGTTTTTTCTTTTTTCAATAAAATAAAAAAGATGTTATACTTACCTGCTCTGTGTACTGGTATTGCCCAGAGCGGTCCCTTACTTTCTCTTCTGGAGACCCCACCGGTGCTCTCCATTCCTCCAAAGCCAGGCTGTGTTCATCCCTAGACACCCCCTATTCCCTCCTAATAAAATTTGACTGACAACAGCAAAAGCCTATGGATGTGTCTCCTGTGAGACCAGGAAGAGAAGGGATGGTGCTGCAGATGGGACAGCACTGGATCAGTGAGTGGAGCCAGGTAAGTTTTTAGGGACAGGGAGGGTTCATCTCTCTGCTGTCTCCTCCCATCAGCATGCTTCTTGCCAGCACATGAACTGATTGGCTTCTGCTGCCCTTTCTCTGTCTGACCTCTGGTTTAGAGAGACTGCAAGAGGCTGATACCAAGTCCAGTTTAGGTACTTACACTGCTTATATTTAAAAAATAAATGTAATGATGTATCAATGATTACAGAGCTTCATTAACTTGTGTCTTCTATATCTGCCTAGATTTCAGCCTTAAGACAGCAGGATGACAGCTCACTCTTTCTAGCAATCTGTTTTTTCAATGACTGTAAATCAGCCACTCAGCATAATGAGCTACGCCAGTTGACAAGTTAAACCATTCATGGCCTGATATCATGCGGATCCCAAATATACAGAGATATCTCCAGCAATTAAACTGACATCTATACTGGAATTGGCGATCAGCTTGGTGGTGGTATATCATATGTGTGTGTGTGTGGGGGGGGGGGCTCGGGGCTCTATAATTAGCACTGTATGTGATAGAGCGTATACATTATCCAGCAGCAGGAGAGAGTGGTTTCTGATTTAAATCTGGTCCTACATGTTACAGGTTTCTGGTTATTCAGTAACCATAAGAAACATTTTGTCCATGCACAACATTTTTAAAATGTGCCTCCACCATGGTGCCCTTACCTTCCATCCCCTCCTTTTCTACAGTAGAATGTACCATGTTATCAAAGCAACGGCAATGCTACTAGAGTCAATAAATCATCTCAATAAATTGATGGTAAGCCAGTGGGTAAGACAGTCTAGTTCCAACTTTGTCATTAAGAGGATGAGCGGAGGTAATACGATGACAGCGGCAGCATAAGATGTAACAAAAAAAACCATAATACTATATCCTTCAACATTTATAAAACAAACACTGGTTCACGCCACCCCAGGACCTAACTGCCACTGTCCTAAGGTACAGTTACTAAATCCCCCCATATCAAAGAATAGCACAGGAAGGACAAATGGCGCTACCTGTGCCGGGGTACCTATTGAAAGTAATAAACCGTGCCTATATACTCAGAGTGATAAGGACCACTCGTAAATACTACCATAAAAATAAGAGTAAAGGAAATCCCCCACCCGTTGCGTGGGGAGGGATCTTACCATTAGAATCCCCCCTAGCAAGTGGTATAGGGAATTATAATATAGTATACACCCTACAAACGACCAGTAAATGAAAATACTATACAGTGTCCAACAAGTGAACCAAATATATATCAGATAGATCTAAAGTCCATAATAAACCACAGTCCCATCAGATATGCATAGTGAAAAATGAAGATATAAAATCTTGATGGATATATAGAAAAACGAATTTAACATGTGGTGAACAAATAATAAAGTGTAAATGTGAAGCTCCAGCATAGACAAAGTTCTTGTAAGTGGTGACTCTCGTGAAGAAAATTGCTGATATCCAGTGACTTATTGGTGCTCCCCCTTAAGGATCCCCACTCACCAGCTCCTTAAACCCCTGCAGGGGTAATAGGCATGCATTAACAGACGATGGAATGGCGTCCTAAGGTCCAGTGCAGCCGTCCCCAGGTGTCTCAGCTAACACTTAGCTGACAACAATTTCTCACCCCTCTGGGGGTGCGATTCAGGGGAGGCTGCAAACCGGTTAGTCTGTGAGCGCGGGAACATTTGTATTTGCTACAGGAAGGACAAAGTAAGTTCCTCCATTGTCATTATGGTGTTTACAGCCTCAATCATGTGACCTACCGTTGGGAATAAAGTGAATTTCCAATTGACTGGGATATATGCTCTGGCCTCATTGAGAAGATACGAACACAAGGGATAGGTGTAATGGAGAGCACATCAACTATCTACTAAGACAGATTAG
This sequence comes from Aquarana catesbeiana, assembly GCF_042186555.1. Taxonomy (NCBI): domain Eukaryota; kingdom Metazoa; phylum Chordata; class Amphibia; order Anura; family Ranidae; genus Aquarana; species Aquarana catesbeiana. Next base: position 271,142,456 of record NC_133330.1, on the reverse strand, counting down.
TAGTGTTATTCCAAAAGAGTTTCAATAAAGTAAGGTGTAATTTAGACAAAAGCAGTCCAAGATGTCCATCCACCAGGGCAAGCTAATTCTTAGAGCAGAAGCTGACTCTAATAAACAGGGAAACAAAAGGAAATGGAAAAGCACCTCTAAGTGTAATCTTTAATAGAATTTTATTAACTCACAAATTAGGCCACTTACCTTAAAAAAGAAGACCGGACCGGACCATGGACCACAGTGCAGCGATGTGTTTCTGAGCATGCACGATGCTAGCAGCGGGCATAAGTGCTCCTTTCAACAAAGGAGCTTGAGCTTGACAAATGAGCACGCTTAGAGGCCCATTTTTATGTTCCTATTGAGAAGATAAATTACCAGGGAGTGGCGGTACTTCTGTTTGGATATGGAATTTAAATGTAATAAACAAGTCTCTGGATTGTTTATAAGAGACAGGCCTGTGAGTTCCAAGACCAAATTGAAAAAAAAAAGCGCGTAAAAGGGATTTATCTGTGGGCAAGTCCAAAAAATGTGAATCGATGTACCCCTGAAGTCTTCACACCTTTAGCAATTGAAGTCCACATTTGGGAAAATAAGGTGCAGTCTCGTGGTTACCCAGTACCATCTGGGTAATAATTTGTATCCAGATTCCTAAAGCTTTAAGGATGGATTGAAGGAGGATTTGTGAGCAAAATAGAGAACAAACTCCCTCTGCTCAGGTGAGACTTGCTGAGTAAGATCTTTCTCCTATTCAATCAAGAATAGAAGGGACATGGGGTTTATTTACTAAAGGCAAATCCACTTTGCACTACAAGTGCACTTGGAAGTGCAGTCGGTATAGATCTGAGGGGGACATGCAAGGGAAATAAAAAACAGCATTTTTGCTTGTACATGATTGGATGATAAAATCAGCAGAGCTTCCCCTCATTTCAGATCTTCCCCTCCAATCTACAGCAACGGCACTTCCAAGTGCACTTGTAGCGCAAAGTGGATTTGCCTTTAGTAAATCAACCCTATAGTCCTCAGGGGAAAAGATGAGTGGGGCATAAGTGACCAAAAGACCATGTTGGAGGAGAGAGTTGTAGTTGTGTAGTTTGAATGAACCACAAGCATACTGATTAGCATGCTCGTAGTCCATTCACACTCCCTCCAGCTTGTAAGCTGATAGCCTGTACAGAGGTACAAGCTGAGAGCTGGAAGGAGACTGTGCAGGAGCCAGAAGTGGCACCTGCAATCTGCTGATCACGGGTTCAATACTTTGCAGGCTGCTGTTGAAAAATAATAAATGTGCATTTTTTTTACCTGCAAAATATTTTTATTCATTTTTTTGTAAAAAGTTAGCTTAGCCTTTAAAAAGGCAAGAGAAAAAAATGATTACATTAAAAAAATATATTACATTATATAACTAAAGTAATTATGAGAATAAGCTAGAGCTCAGACTATCTTTCAGCCTAGTTTCCAAATCCAGGTTGTTTCCTTTTCAAAGACCTGTTGATTTTTTTACACTTGTTCAATTTACCCAACATCGCATCAGCTCTACCTCTCCGTTGTGTTCAAATTTGAAATGTCTTGCTATTGTTGATCTTAAATTAAAGATATGTACAGTATATCATTTACATAATCTTAAAGACATCTTCTAATTGTTCTAATGCTCTTTCCCACATAGAAAGCTCCACAGATGCAGGTAAAGACATATACCACTCTCTGCATGTCACAATCAACATGTCCCCTGCACCTGAGGAGCCTCCCAACGGGTGTCTCTTTCTGTGCACTTGCCAACAGTATCTCATGAAATGAGTGGGAGGATAAAGATGGTGGAGTGGGAAGGAGGTGGTTCTTAGGGAGAATCATAGTAGGGTACTCAATAATAAAGCAAGGCAGGGAATTCAAGTAACCAGATATCTCCACAGTCAACAAAAAATGTACCATACTTTAATCAAATCCCTATACAAACCAATGCACATCATTGGAAACAGGGAACATAGTTTAAAATTGGTAGAATACTAGGAAATGTGGTACAGTTGGAGTCTATCTTAAAGAAAATCTCTTTATAATCCCCTCCCCGCTGAGCTGCATTATGGACATAAATTGAGATTACTTGACCTTATAATCATGGTGGAGCAATCAGTTCTTCCTATATGAATCATTTTAGTAAGTTGGCCACAATCTCTTATGTCAATTTGAGAAAGGAGAATGAGATCATGTTTATCTCTATAAAGTAGTTAAATACTGTAGGTATGAGTTACAAAACAACTTTCTGTCAAAGTTTTTGTCATATTTTGCTTTCAGCATTGAATAGAGTGTTTTTTTATTGCTGTTTGTCTTTGGGGATATTTCGTTCACTTCCTGCCCTGGTGCCCAAATAGAAGGATAAATGGAAACCTCTCCAAGTTGACAATAACATCTTTATCGAAATTATTACTCCTAACTATATTCTTACTGAAGATATTGTCTTACCCTTCATTTTGGATGTTGGTGACTACATAGTAACTGAAAGGGGAGAAAGGTGGAAATAAACTCATAAATAAAGAAAAAACAACAAAACGGGTGGTCCAGGATGACTCACGGTAAATAAATGAAAACTACAAATTCTGAACATGGTGTTAAATCTCCCAAACAGTGGGTAAAAATAACAAAATTCATCACATATCATAAAAAGAGAAGATTCCTAGCACATGTTACATAGTCTTTTCCATATATAAATGTTACATGGTCAACACATAAATAACCAACTCATATTTGAACAACTTGTGGCCTCTGTTTGCATAATTTAGACAAATACAGCTTGTCCATATTTTCCATTATTAATTGTGTACATTTTCTCTGTACTGTTGTAGCCCTGATGAAGGGGGTTCCTTAAAACCCCTGAAACGCATTAGGATTTGGATTGCTTCACTATGATGAAAAAAATAATAATTGCACTCTCAAACACTGGTGTAGCACTCCTCCTTTTCTAAATCTCAAAGTAATAAAAAAAAGCTTACAGAGGTTCTGACACGTGAGCAGTTGAACCAAAGCAAAAAGGCAGACTTTGATTTTATGTCCAGTTTTTCTAGCTCCAGTGCATTCATTCTATTGATTTTCCAACAAATTCCAAATTTTCAGAACGTGAAGAATCGCTGGTTGTTAAGGAATGGGCCGGGAAACTGGCCGCCGTGCCCTTACCAATTGATGATTCATCAGTTGTCAACGGGCTTCCCCACTGACAGATGAATGTAAAAAAAAGAATGTTGATAATGAAAAATGCAGAAAAAAGCCCCCCTGCCCGCACCTTCAAAACCACCAGTCCAGGGTTGTGGGGAAGAGGCCCTTGTCCCCATTAACATAGGGACAAGGTGCTTTGGGGGGGGGGGGGGCTGAGCCACCCCTGCCCAAAAGCACCCCCCCATTTTGAGGGCATGTGGTTTGGTTCAGGAGGAGGGGGGCTCTCTCGCTCCTCCTCTCCTTTCCTGGCCTGCCAGACTGCACGCTCAGATAGGAGTCTGATATAGATTTGGGGGGGACCACACGCCGTTTTTTTTACGTGGGGTTCCCTCTAAAATCTGTACAAGGCCCAAAAGGGACCCCACACAGTTTTTTTTCTGCATTTTTCATCGTCAACATTCTTTTGTTTACATTTCAACTTTTTCAGCTGACAGCTGATGAGTCCCCGGCTCGCTCCTTAAAAATCAGATATTTTTTTTTACACAGAATTCAAATTGGTCCATCATTTTTCGACTGATCCTAATCTGAATCATTCCAAAAATTTGGAATTAATTAGAAAATAATAAACGAAAGGAAATTAAAGAAAACAAAACTAAACAAATTCTGAAACAAATCAATGAAACAAAATTAGTAACATAACAAATCTATCTGAAACAAAACTAATTTTTCCATTCTGCACATGTCTAGTTGCCCTTTTATACCTTTATAGTAAAAAAATACAAACAAAATTAAGTTTTATTACTCAGATTACAGGTTGTCTGTATGAGCAATTGTTAACTTGTGATCTGCCCGACTTTTTCTGCTCAACAGCTATCCTTATTGTTATGCCCTGTACACATGATAGGATTTTCCGACAACAAAATCCATGTTTTTTTTTCTGACGGATGTTGGCTCAGACTTGTCTTGCATACATACGGTCACACAAATCTTGTCAGAAATTTTGATTGCCAAGAAAACATGACATACAACACGTACGATGAGCCGAGAAAAATGAAGATCAATAGCCAGTGCAGCTCTTATGCTTGATTCTGAGCATGCGTGGAACTTTGTGCGTCGGAATTGTGTACACACTATCGGAATTTACGACAACGGATTTTGTTGTCGGAAAATTTGAGAACCAGATCTAAAATTTTGTATGATGGAAATTCCGATGGAAACCGTCCAATGTAGCTTACACACGGTCGAAATTTCCGATAACAAGCTCCCACCGAACATTTTCCGTCGGAAAATCCTATCGTGTGTACGGGGCATTAGTGTATTCTATGTGTGGCACAAGACGATTCCTCTTCCAATGTGGCCCAGGAAGGTCAAAAGGTTGGTCAAAAGTACTGCCATGATCTACATGGCAGTACTTGGGCTTGGCAAGTGGCTGTCCAGGCATGGGGTGCTGAACCGTGGGGGAGAAGAGTCATATGTGGCTTCATACTCAGAAATACCCTTTTATTTAGTTATTTTTTTAACACGGTTCTGACAATGGAAGAGCGCTGGCACAGTGAAGCCTTCTTTCAGTTTTGACGGTCAACCTTAACCCTCCATTATCCACCAAAAAAGGCAATGATTAATCTTGGCTGAACTGACTCATTAAAAAAGTGCTGTGCTGGGAGCACAAGCAGTGAAATGGTTATTGAATAATAGAAAGTCACCCTCTGGTTTTCTGAATGAATAAGAACTACGGATTTTACACTCTTTATCAGTTGCCATGCACACTGTTAAGTGAAAACCCTTGCAGCAGTTATTCTTGTCTATTTTTTTTCTGTATAGCACCTTGCACTGGGCTTTTTTTTCCACATAACTGCTGTATAGCCAATGAGAGCCATGCACCCCAGCAGGCCCAGTCTGGTCATTTGAAAACTCTGGTATTTGCCATAGGGCAGCTTTTCTTGATGCCAACATTTTGGCCAAGATAATTTGGGCCAGCGACAAAATAATGTCATTGGTATATTACAGGACAGATTTATTTTAGGTCTTGATTATTGGCACCAGCATAGGCGTGCCTACAGGGTGTGCCAGGTGTGCCTCGGCATACCCTAATCAACCTGTGTGGCACAGATTTACCCTGTTTAAAACCAATGATATTTCACCAAAGCCCACTAATGGGGCTCCTAAAACATTTGTAAGAAAGAATTAAAAAAAAAAATGTAAAAATAATTTAAAAAATTGTAAAAAATAAATAAATAATATAAATAAAATAAAACTACTGACACCATCCACTGCTCTAATGACACCATCCACTGCTCTACTGATACCGTCAGTATATATACATATGCATACATGCATATGTGCTTGAGCTTTGAGGTGCACATCCTAATGCAATAGGCTGTTCACACCTATGGGCACCAGTAAGGCAGCATTAGTTTTGATATGGATATAGATACAGATAAAGTGCCATAATATATGCTGTATATAAAATATAGCTTTTAATCCAGTGATAGTGTGAATTTTGCTTATGATGAAAAAGTTACAACTTACTTTTTTAGCTGTGATAAATTCATTTTATTTGGTATGATAAATTAATTTTTCAGATGTCATAAATATGCAATGAAATAACACATGCCATAAAAGCTTCAGTTGTAGTTCACTATTGCTTAAAAAAAGTCCTTTTATAAAAATAGATACTGTAGCTGCACCAAAGTTACAAAAATTAAAACATACTGGCTTGACCTCCTCTAAAATAAAGATAGCCCAATTCACTGCAGACTTGCCCCTCCCCACCTGAGGCTCCCAAGCTGCTCTGTAACTAAAACTCCCAGCATGCTATGCTGACAACTTCCATACAAATACTATACATGCAGGACCTGCCTGGCAGAGCAGGTTGGAAACTGTAGCTCTTTAATAGCTGCAATTCCACAGGTGGGGGAAAGTTGCTATAAACATTTTGCTTTTAGGTACTGCAGTGGTAATGGGTTGCCAACACAAAAAACAGATTATTCTACCAGATTTGTCCGGGATCATTCACAATTTAAAACTACACTTTTATGCTTACCACTTAGCACTTTAGTATTTATTTAATTAGCTATTTAGTCTTAGTTCCGCAGCTTTATTTCTTATGCACTGTACACACTCGATGCCTGTCGAGAACTTGAGGTCCTGCAGGCTTCTCCCCGTCGCCAAGTACCGCCTCTGCTCCGGAGTGATGGCTTGCCTCATGCAGGTATCCTGCCTGCTGATATAAGGGGTCAGCAAAGCCAACAAACGGTGAAATACGGGGTCCGTCATCCTGAGAAAGTTCCTGAAATCATCAGGATTATTCTCATGGATCTCACGGAGCAAAGGCATATGAGAGAACTGGTCAAGCTGGAGCAACCAATTCTTAGTCCATGAACTCCTCCCCACCCTGTTCATGGACTGGACTTGTGTCAAGGTCAGGACCCCAACACCAAGCCCCCGCACAGCACGAACTCTACGAGGAGTACGTATACACAACATGGCTAGAAAACGGTCGGTTGCTCAGAACGCAGTAACAGAACGCACTGAAGAACAGCAAGGCCTGTGAAGAGCGACCTGAAAAACAGTAACGAACAAACAAGAACACAATGGGAACTCGCTGTACGCACTGAAGAACAGATACAAAACCCACAAGCACAAACTGAACACCAGAAATGGGATCTGAAAACCACGAGTCTGAAAAAGCGTCTGGAAAATCGTCTCTCACCAAACTTTTACTAACATGAGATTAGTAAAAGGAGCCCAAAGGGTGCCGCGCTTGGTTCTGAATTGCCCTTTTATAGTCTCGTCGTACGTGTTATACGTCACCGCCTTCTTGACGTTTGGAAATTCCGACAACTTTGTGCGACTGTGTGTATGCAAAACATGTTTGAGCCAACATCCGTCGGAAAAAATCCTAGGATTTTGTTGTCGGAATGTCCGATCAATGTCCGACCGTATGTACGGGGCATTAGTGTTTTTTTAGTATTTATGTCAGTAGCTAAGTATTTTTTTTTTCAACAGCTTGGTTTTTTAGTGCTTTGCAATTACTTATTTTAGTAGGCAAGTCGTATTTTAGCAATTTTGCTTCTTCATGTTCTTTAGCACTTTTTTTCAATATCTGTTTTATTTCAACAGTGTGGTGTTTTTGTATTTATTTTCTGTAGCCATTTACTCTTATTTCAGCAGTTTGGTCTCTTAGTAACCATTTCAGTAGTTAAAGCAGTAGTAGAGTCCTTTTTTTTGCATTTGTACCTACAGGCTTACCTGTTGGTACAGTGAATATCTTCCAGTGGCGTAGCGTGACTCTGTTCACATCAGAGTCCCCCCCTAACATCACAGTCCCCAGCATTTCCCTATAGGTCATGGTTCTGAGTCCCTCCTTACATCAGAGTCCATAGTGTTCCCCCTTATACCAGAGTGCCCCCCTTACAGAAGCGTTTTCCTTTACATCAGAGTCCACAAAGTTCTCCTTTAAAACAGATTCTCCCCAGCATTCCCTCCCTACATCCCCAGCGTTTCCCCTTACATCAGAGTCCACAGAATTCCTATTTACATTAGAGTCCCTCTCTTAAATCAGAGTTTGCAGAGCCCCATTTACATCATAGTCTCCAGAGTTCCCATTTACACTGTAAGAGGGAACACTGCAGACTCTGAAGTAAGGGGGAACTCTAGGGACTCTGATATAAGGGGAGTTCTGGGAACCCTGAGAAAGCTGGGGACTGTAACAGGGAATTCTGTGGTCACCAAAGCTTCCCCTTGCATCAGAGTTTCCAGAGTCACCCTTACACTTCCATTCCTCAATCCCTCCCAGTCTGCCTTTTCTCACTGAGGAATGGAAGCATGCTATGCTGGGATTGGTAGTGCCCACTGTAGGGGACTGAGGAATGACTGCCTGCTATGATGGGACTTTTGCCCTCTGTAGGGGTCTGAGGAATGATAGCCTGCTATGCTGGGACTTGTAATGCCCTCTGTGGGGACTGAGGCATATCATATGAGGATTCCTCAGTCCCCCACAGTCCCAGCATATCGGGATGTCATTTCTCAGTCGCTCACAGCTGGGGGGACAAACAACACAGGGTTAAACATCTAAAGGAGAACTCTAACCAAAACTACTAATGATGTACAAAGAGTCTATATGCTATATAATGTCACAGCCACGCTCACCTCTCACCTTCCCCTGGGCACAGCTAACACTCCTCATGGCCCCGAAGATGGGGAGCAGAGCCATCCCCAGCAGGCTGCCATAGGCCAGCATGATGCCCTCTGGGGAGCTGAGCAATTTGACCTTGGGTGCTGTCATTGTGTAGGGCAAAGGGCTCCAGCTCCATGTTCAGCTCTGATTTCAGATGCGGGACTGACACAGCTCCACTGTCTTCCTTGGCAACTGGCATCGCTAGAGGGGCAGGGCTGGGTCTCTAGCAAGTGGAAGCTGAGCAGGTACAGCAGTGCAGCCTCTTCTATGGGGCATCAGAGCGGCACGAGGGGCAATGGCCCTCCTACCCGGTTCGGCCCTGCCCCCTCCAACAACCACATGGGGGACCCTTTCCTTCTGCAACCACCCAAGGGCCTGTTCTTCCACTGCTGGCCAACCGTCTCCTTCTCCACCAAATATCTGGGGGCCCGATCCTCCTCTGTCAACCACCTAGGGGCCCTCTCCTCCTCCCCAACTACCTTGGGGGCCCTCTCCTCCTATGCCAAACACCCAGGGGCCCTTTCCTGCTCCGCCAAACACCAAGGGGCCCTCTCCTGCTCCGCCAAACACCAAGGGGCCCTTTTTAAGTGCTGTGGTTTACTACCGCTTTAAAGCACTAGTAAAGGCTCATTATTAAATTGTACCTACAGGTAAGTTTATACTATAGCTTACCTGTAGGTACAATGAATATCTACTAAATGTGCACCGTTTAGGAGATATTCACATTGGCAATAGCCAATGACATCACCGCACATGCAAATCGACGGGTGTATACACTATAGCTTTAAATGTATTTCTTTCAGCAGCTTGGTCTCTTAGGCTTTTTTTATTTTAGGTGCTAACTAGCTTTATTTCAGCAGCTTGGTCTCTTGGGTGTCTATTAATAAAACAAAATATTAATAAACATATGATGCCCTGTATTTCTTCTGAGTAAGAGATTAATGCTTGCATCGTCAGTGCCTTCTGGTGGCCAAATTGAGGTATAGTTTCCTGAAAAACCTCAATGAAAAAGCTATACCACATTTTGGCCAATAGATGGAGCTGATGATATAGGCTTTAAAGAGGAACTGCAGTCTGCTCACATAATATGTGATAAAAACGTCTTTGCTATTCTGAAGCTTCCCTTCAACCACTTTGCAAATTATTTTATATATACTGTGATTATGTATTTGTCAAATATGCTGCAGAAATTTCCCTCCCTGCCTGTTGACTTCCTGGATTTACACAGACACACAGATGCACACCTCCAGCTCAGCAGCTTTAATTGGCCCTCTTATGACTCATCCCCACTCCCTGCCTGGCAAACTCTCACTGGATACGCATGATGTCATAAGCCCAGGCTAATGACCAGACAGCTGTCAGCCTGTCTGTAGGAGAACAGTGGCAGGAGGAGCTTCTTGTTCTCTGCTGCTGGTCACATGTTAAAAAAAAAAGCCTTTGGAATACAGAGTAAAAAAAAAGAATTTATCAATAAACTGTATTAAATTGTTATACAAATATATTTGAAATAAAATCTTTACTTTTTGGCAATAGCATGGTGTGAGTGGATTTCGGCCAATCGCAGACTGTGTCAGCCTGTGTCTATTGTGTGTATGTGCTAAGAATAAGAGGGGGGTGAAGCCTTCATCAATCAAGATGAAATGTCCCATACTTACTGTGTTTACCTGTTTCAGGACATGTAGGAGGGAGGGAGAGGACTGTCATTTACCAGACTGTATACACCCACATGTGTGACTCTGTAGTCACATGGTCTGCTTAGATGTGATAGGGAGGACATGCTCAGCATAGAAACTCACTTAAAACTGAGCATGAGCTGTCAACGGTTGCTCTGTAGAATCCCCAGCTGCAGTGGGGACATTAACAGGAGGGAGGGATAGAGAGCAGCAGGATCAACCAGGCTTTTTTTTCCAAATATAGAAAACAAATCCCATAGTGACTGAATGAGTATGAACAGCATGCAATGCAGTATCTATTGATAGTTTTTTTTTTGTTTTGTTTTTTGTGCGCACGCCTCTGGCGGGCCACTTCTGCTGTGATTCTTCACAGCAGAAGCCAATCTGCAGGTGCCTGGCACGCAATGTCCTCTGGCATCCGCTGATCATCATTAAGCAACACAGAATGGTGATCACCCTATGTAAACAAGGAAGATCGTCGTTCTAACAGAGGGGAAGGAATGGATTCTGTGTTCCTGCAAAGCAGGGACTAGAATCCATCTCTTCCCCTAGTAAAAGAAGCTCATACAGTACACATAAACACTGACTAGGCACACAGTTAACCCATTGATTGCTCTAGATGTTTAACCCCTTCCCAGTGCCATTTATTGGATATATTTTATAGCAGAAAGTAAAAAATATTGGAGTTTTTTTCAAAATTGTCGTCTTTTTTATTTATAGTGCAAAAAATAAAAAAATGCAGTGGTAATCAAATATCACCAAAAGAAAGCTCTATTTTTGGGAAAAAAAGGGCATGAATTTTATTTTGGTTCAGCATTGCATGACCGTCCAATTGTCAGTTAAAGCAACGCAGTGCCGTATCACAAACAAATGGCCTGATCATGAAGGAGGGGTAAATCTTCCGGAGGTCAAGTGGTTAATCACACTTTAAATGAGATCAATGGTCATAGCATACACTTTCATTTTATAACATCAGCATAGTAATAACAATACAAACGATAGTTATTTTTGACAATTCCATATAAGCTTACATGAAAAATCACCTTTCATGTTGTGGTTGCTGTCTGTGTGTCGGCTATCTCTTTCCACAACATCCTGTATGCTTTGCAGCTTCTCCTCTGCAGTTTACGTTCAATGTCTAAGGACTACATAACCCATGGTACTTTGCTGCCTGCAAGCAGTGATTCCTGTACTGACTCTGCCTTCTGAAACTCCTCCTCTCAGCTCTTCTGTAATTCAGAAGGCAGGCTCTGTGCAATGTGTGACACAGCAGTGCCTACTCACATGGAATAGTGAATACATTGTCCTAGATTTCAAAGAAGAAAATGTGTGGGGTTCTTCACAAAGTAAGGTAACACATTTCAAGACTGTTCAGATTAATAGGAGTAGACTAGAAATAATTGAAAGACAATGTGGAAATGAATATAATGATTTTACATTCTGAACATAAATACAGTTCAATGCTAGCTCTCCGCCAGTTCCTCCACAATGATCCATATGGATGATTCCATGCCGTCTAATGACAGGTGCACTAGATGCAGGGGGTCAATTTAATTATTGGCTCCTCTTTTAAGACTGCTTGCCTACCACAGAGGGTAAAGCTAATTGAAGAGATATAAAAGCCCAAGGGAAATATAGCTGTCAATCAATATTCTATAAAGTCACACCCTATTAACAGGTGCTGGTGGAGATCATGAGATTTGCTACTAAGAGTGCTCAACATCCATGCTTGCTGACTGCATGAGTAAATATATCTACAGAAAACGTGATTCAGACTGGTCCAGAGGAAGCATTTGATATATTCAAGGTCAGATTTCTTATGCAAATCCACATATAGTATGTGCCTCAAGTGCTTCCTAATTAACAAATTAGTATGCAAAAACTTTCATGGAAATTACAAAATATTCTGGGTTCCAAACTAATTTGCAGGGTTTTTATCTTGTATTCTGAGCAAGCACAATCAATAGTGAATTAACTATTCCAACCCAAAAAAAAGGATGCAGTTTACTGCTCTGATTTGGTTTCCAAGCAAGTATTCGTTTTGGTTAATCATAGTTGTGGAGGTTATAAAGTGACTGTGCATTATCTAGTTTAGGCTTGTGTGACCTGGGGCCCTTTAATTACTGGACAAAATGGGTTACTTAACTTTGTAAATCGTAAATTGGTAAAATGTAAATTGGTCAACCTGTGATTCCTTAAAGAGCTAGTAGAGAAAAAAAAGTATAGTAACCCACGGGAAGGCAAAGGGCAGTGACCAACAGCAATGAACCAATGCCTTCAGCGATCTGATTTCAGTAATTTGCAACTCAACTGGTTGCCATGGGTAACTACCCTTGGTACATCTTCCTTCTCTTTGTACTGCCTTGCTAAATAAGCATCAAGTGCTGAGCTAGGAAGCACAGAACTACTCAGATTAATTGGCGCTTTGTAAAAGCCAATGCTGATCTGTCTCCTTTCAACAGCACCCTAAAATATGGTTGTCATAGCAATAAATACTACAAACCAGAAAATCGGAATAAAAACAGGTTCAGAACTGGTAAACAGTCTAGAAAGGTCATGAACAGGCAAATAAATTGAAATACAGACACACGCTGAATGAAGGGTTTTTAGAAACGGAAATGGAGTTCAGTGACTGAGTTTCTTATTCGCTCAGAAGGATAAATGCAAATCACCTTACAAGATTAAAAATAGCAAGTTAACAGGCAAAACAGCACCCATCAACTCTGCAAAGTTGCTAAAAGAATCTTCATTGTTTAGGCTGTTGAGTCTGGGCGATCACACCAATTAAAAGGTAAGTCTGTCGAAAAACTGATGATATAGTAGAAGCCTACAGCTTGAAAATGCCTACTGGCTCCTTTTACCTATCAAGAACTTGAGTGGCAAGATCCAAGTCCATCCATGGTTATGATTAAAGAGTCTCTACTTCATCTTCTTTTCATTTACTTTACAGCAGAAGAACTGAGACTTAAGCGTTACGGTAAAGATGCAGAAACTCTGGTGGGAAATCTTCCAACTGGAACCCCAAGAGATATAACAAGTAGGTACTTCAGTTCAAAAGCCTGTATTTCAATGTTGGAATGAACTGACCCTTCAAACCATCACACGGTGAACTTCCAATAAAACTAGCACTCTCTGTGTTAATGTACGCTTCTCTAGAACTCTTAAGCTTTAGAGCTGCCAAGCACGTACAATGCACTCAATACAAATGCAAATTCCCCCCATGCATCACCTTAGTTTTCTGAACATGAACATGTACACTACTGCTAAAAAAAAAAAAGGACATTGAAAACTGGTTTTAATCAAATACGTTCCTCGCACCTTTCTCTACTGCAATACATATACATATATACCACACAGTGCAAACTAAGACTACTAGCAGCCAATGGTTAATAGTAATGAAAAACCTCTATTGATCTGTCATAAAAAATAAAACACAATTATTACGTTTGCAGTAGACAAATGTGAATAGATTTTTGTCAGGGAGATTTGTTGAGAGAGAGCAATTTGCTGGAGCTGTCACCACAACAGGTTGTATTTGCTGCTCCATCCTAAGAGATCCTTTCGGGGCTTGTAGAGAATGCAGAGCAGTTAGCAGATAATAATAATTATAATCCATACTATCTCCTATTCAAGAGCCAATTAAAGAGAATACACTTACAGCTTCGGCACAGAATGAAAAAAAAAAAAAAAAGACAGAGCAGCTTACCTTATTTAATGCATGGTTTCTGCAGTTAGCTACGAGAGGGTGTGGGTAATGCCAAAGGAAATCATTTCTAATATAAAAGGATAAAGAAAAAAAAAAAACAGGAGGAGATATGGGAAAAGAAGGTGGAGAAAAAGCAGGAGGAGGGAAAAAAAGAACAGAATGAGAAAAGAAAAGAGAGGAAAGACAGTTTAAATCAGTCTCCTGCCCACACAGTGTAAAAGGAATCAGTGACAGTGAAGGCAGCGCACACACAGAGACACACCGGAGGGGGCAGACAAGGGGGATAAACACAGAACAGGGCTGACGAGCTACACAGAACACTTTAAATGCACAGACGCAGGTAGGGTGAGGACCTGATACCTACAAGATGCTTTCCATGAACTTTTTAAAGGAGCTATTTAGCCCATGGGTTTCATGGGTGCTTTAATGTCAAAGGTTGAATATATCTCCTAGTGCAAAAAAATTGATCTTTTGTGTTACTGCAGGAAGGTATCAGGCTATTGTTAGGAGATTAGTCTCTTGGGATTAATCTCGCAGAGATGTACTTGAATGGAAAAAATCACCTAAGTATCTCCTAATTAAAAGACTGTTGTCCGATCAATCTCCTGCCATCGCTGACTTCGATGGAGCAGAGAAGAGGGGATTAAATGCTAATAGTTTCTGCTACTCAACTGCAGTACTGCACAATCTTGGACATTGATCATTTGATTGCACTATATTAAAGTGTAAAGCTGGCTGTACATGGGTCAGTCTTTTCAGTCAACCTCGTCCCCCCACCCCATTGTTCAATGCGGATGCAGGAATCCTCTCCTCTGTGTTGTATTCTGACTGCGGAGAGACTCCCCCGCCATCAGAATACACAGATCAGCGCTGCAGCCTATTGCCTGCGACGTTGTTTAAGAAAAAAAATAACAACAGACAGGTTGAGCAAAAGTCAATTGGTAGATCGCCTTCTGTTCAACCATAGTAGCCACACATGGATCAAAATGTGCCCGTTCCTTGCTGAACCGGCCACATTTTGTTCCATCTACGGCCAGCTTTAGTTCTCTTTTTTCAGAAAAAATGAAAGGTGAACTAACACCGTACATCCTTCCCATCCTGCCCCTGGTCTCCACTGTACGTACCTCTGTAGGTGATGAGGTGTCATTGCCCACAAAGCCGGTGCAGCGTTCTGGGGATTTTATTTATTTATTTATTTTATTTATTTATTTATTTCAGGTACTTATATAGCGCTGTCAATTTACGCAGCGCTTTACATATACATTGTACATTCACATCAGTCCCTACCCTCAAGGAGCTTACAATCTAAGGTCCCTAACTCACATTCATACATACTAGGGACAATTTAGACAGGATCCAATTAACCTACCAGCATGTCTTTTGGAGTGTGGGAGGAAACCGGAGTACCCGGAGGAAACCCACGCAGGCACAGGGAGAACGTGCAAACTCCAGGCAGGTAGTGTCGTGATTGGGATTCGAACCAGCGACCCTTCTTACTGCTAGGTGAGAGTGCTACCACTACACCACTGTGCCGCCCTAATTTTAAGTCTACCTCTTCTTTTTGCAGGGCTCCTGTGATGGATCAGAATCATTCTCTGTGCTGGCTTTGACCAATCAGAATTGCACTGCAGAAGTTAGGGGGAGTAGAGCAGGGAATTTAAAGTGGAACTTCATTGAAAAGGGGAAGTTCCACTCTTCCTGCCCCTCCACGCTTCCTTTTTTTTGGGGGGGAGGGAGTGGGTACCTACTTTTAAAAATTCTTCTCCCCCCTCCCTGCCCGCAGCCTTGTAGGACCCATCCTAGGTCCCAGAAGGCTGTGAGACCATTCACAAAACGCAACACGGCTCGTACATTCACTGTGGGTGGCCGATTGTCAAGCTGCAAGGAGTTACAACTGGCTGCCCACAATTAACATGCTGACCCTGGGGACTCAAGACCAGTGAGAAAACACCTAGGGTGAGGATGGTGGATCCCTGAACAGGTAATTGTCTGTTTATTAAAAGTCAGCAGCTACAGTTTTCGGGTTAGGATTGGCAATAGGTTCACTCCCACCTCACCCCCTGCGGTTTATACTTGTTTTCTATTTGACCCTGCTACTGTGCATGAAGCTACCTGATACTAACATGATGCAGAGCTCAGTGCCTGTGCAACCAATCACTAGGCCCACGCACTGTCACATGGGACTGGAGAGACAGTCTATAGTCCTATATAAGCTCCTACCACATCTAAAGCAGAAATCCAGGCATTTTTTTTAAACCTGCAGTGCAAACACACGTTAAGTCTTAAAAGGTGTATGCCACTTTAAAGCTTACCTTCACCCTTCACTTTTCGTAATTCTGCCTCCTTACACAGTTAGACATTAATGCTTAAAATAAAAAAGAGTTAGGTGAAATCTTCCTCCCTCGATGCTCCACCCACCACTGTCGCCATAATCTTTTCTGGTGTGGCGGGAGTTAACAGAACCGTGGGATCTGTCACAGGCTTTCATCAAGAGTGCACAACCATGCCCGCCCTTTGCTTCCATAAATGAAAAGCAATCTATAAATGGAGGGGGCAGACCTTTCAATCATTCACCTATTCTCCATTCATAGATCGTTTTTCATTCATGAAAGCTGTAGTATGGCTTCTTTAATTGGAGGAGCTGGGTGAAAGAGGCAAGCATAGTGGTGTACTCTTGATGAGAGCCTGTGACGGCTCCCACAGTTCTTTTAACTCCCAACTCATTGCAAGATTGAGTCAATGGCTGTCTTCGACAGAGCAGGATGTCATCTGACAGAAGAGTCATCAGCACAAGGAACACATCCTACTGACTGTAAGGGCTCGTGCACGTTTGCATTGATCTCTGAAAATGTGATCCATGTTTAGATTTGATAGGCAGAGAGGAGGTGCTGTATCACCTCCTTACCACCTGCTTTAACCCCTTGAACCCCCCACAATGGCGTGCTTGCAGAATGGTCCCATTCATTAAATAGGTTGTTCTCAGCGGGGGCTACGCATGCCAAAAGTGACAGTTGGCATAACTCCTTCACGGGCGCAAAGCATCACCGCCCCGGCATGTGTACACCCCTGACCTCTGTCTATGCAGCCAAAAGGGGAATCATTGGGGGACAGTAAAAACCTGGCTCAACCGCAGGGTTTTACCATTTCTCAACTGCTAGTATGAACAAACCCTTAGGCCCCATACACACTATACAACGTTTTTTGTCTGATTTCCTTTAGATTTACCAAAACCATGTAGTGCAAGGGCCTGCCTGGTTGCATACAAATTGAAACTCTTTGGTTTGACCTCATATTATATGGTTTTGGTAAACCTGAAGGAAAAATTCTACAGAAAATCGCATAGTGTGTATCGAGCTTTAGTTATGTCCCTTCTTCTGACCACTCATATAATGGGGTTATTTATTCCTGGTAAACAGGTTTTTTAATTGTTTGGAGTGAGATTTCATCACTGCCAGATGTCCCTCTGGACACACAAATATGTGCAGTGAGAGTGTTAAGCCAAGCCTGGACCGGCTCTGTGACATCAACAGGCAGCGGGGTTTAGCCCGCTGTCTGCTAAAAATGGGTCACAGGAGTGCAGAACGAATTGCACTCCTGTGACCCAAAGGAGAAGTACAGCCAAATGAGCTTTGGCTGTACTTATCCTTTAACTGGTTCCCGACCAGCCACCGCAGTTAGCAGATTGGCTCCCCTGGGCGAGCCGTCGTAGCTGTACGTTGGCTCATTAAGGCGCTATAGGAGGCGCGTGCGCCCGCAGCGTGTCCCCAGAGCCAATGCAAGTGCCCAGCAGGCGCAATGACCGCCGGGCACCCAGCATCACTCGTGACAGAGTGAGAACCGGGATGTGTGGTACACATCCTAGTTCTCTCAAGGGAGAGGAGACAGATCATGTGTTCATACTAAGTATGAACACCGATCGGTCTCCTTCCCTAGTCAGTCCCATCCCCCCACAGTTAGAACACACCTAGTGAACACAGTTAACCCCTTAATCACCCCCTAATGTTAACCCCTTCCCTGCCAGTGACATTTATACAGTAATCAGTGCATTTTTATAGAACTGATCGCTGTATAAATGTTACTGGTTCCATTAATGTATCAAAAGTGTCAGATTTGTCTGCTGCAATATCGCAGTCCTGATAAAAAATGCTGATCGCCGCCATTACTAGTAAAAAAATAATAATAATAAAAATGCCATAAATCTATCCCCTATTTTGTAGATGCTATAACTTTTGCGCAAACCAATCAATATACGCTTATTGCGATTTTTTTTTTTACCAAAAATATGTAGAAGCATACATATCGGCCTAAACTGAGGAGAAAAAATTGGGGAAATTGGGATATTTATTATAGCAAAAAGTAAAAGATATTGTTTTTTTTTTTCAAAATTGTCACTCTTCTTTTGTTTATAGCGCAAAAAATGAAAACTGCAAATGTGATCAAATACCACAAAAAGAAAGCTCTATTTGTGGTAAAAAAAGGACGTAAATTTTGTTTGGGTACAGCGTCACACGACAGCACAATTGTCAGTTAAAGCGATGCAGTGCAGTATCACAAAAAAGGGCCTAGTCAGAAAGGGGGTAAATTCTTCCGGTGCTCAAATGGTTAAAAAGCCTTTGTAAATACCTTGATTACTTGTGTCAAATAAATTTGGATGTTTAAGATACTACACTATGGGAGCCTGTTTTTTTTGTTATTTTTATGCTGGCTATGAAACCAACCACTAAATGTTGGGAGAGGACAGCAGTAGAGATGAAGCCCCAAAGTGGATTGCACCTTTTTGGTGCACATGCACCTGACTGCCAATGGATGAGAGCGCTGACCGGCGTGTTCTGGTGAGGGGGCAGTCCCCTGTCAGAACACAATAGCTCAGCAGGGGAGATTGCTGTACTAACATTGGACCATTAGTACAGCTTGGGCTCCTCCCAAGCTCTTCGGTTTTTTTTCATTCAGCCCATTGAGTTGAACGAAGAAAAATGAATAGTGTATACAAGGGTGAGTGAGGTGTGTCATCTTCAGGTGAAAAGAGAAATCACAAAACAATTCTGCAGCTCCTCTGTGGGTAACTTTACACTTGGAATTCTTTTTTTAAGCTCTTCACATTGACTCCAAAACCTTCAGGTCCTTTTCACATGGGGTGGATTCATTTCTTATCAGCAAGGGATCAGCTCACAGATCTGCTGCTAATCGGAGCAGAGCAGGCGGATGACAGATCTGCTCTACTGTATGGGCAGCTAGGAGTAAACGGATTCTGCTGTCCATTTACACCAGTCTACCCTCCGATCTGCTCCTAATGGAAGAGGACGGATCCCCTTCTGTTTTTTTAAGTGGATCCGTTTATACCCGCCTGTCCATAGGGATGAATGGACCTTCCGATCCGGCCTAAAAAAACTGACAGGTGGACCTGATCAGAATGGCCTTGTGAAAGAGGCCCTAAAAAGACTCTAGATTTCCCTTAGTATATAAAAAAAAAATAATAAAATCATTGCATAGCGAATTATAAGTTATAATTTCAGTATAAGCAGAAAATTGAAGGAAGAATATACAGCACATTCACATACTGTACATGACACAGTATATAGAAATTAAAATCAAATAGTACAAAATATGCCATATGTGCTTTAAAAAAAAAGCAAAGACAACACTGACAAATTATGCAAGTAATAAAAAAGCAGTTATATAAACATTCATCAGTTTAGCTTGCAAAGTACTAGCTGTTTACAATATTGTAGGAAGTAGAGATATGCGTCAATAAGACAGATGGTAGAAAGTGTGTAAGGTTTAAAACAAGCACATTTAACCAGTCATCCTCCAATACCACAAGAACTACAAATCCCAGCATTGTGGCTTATCGTTGCTGAGATTATTGTTTAATAGGGGGAAGGTAGAAAACTTAAAATATGTTTTTTCATTAGAAAAATGTAAATGCAACCCCCCCGTCACTAATTGTTTATTGTTTCATCACTAGAGAACGGCTATAGAAGATCAATGTTAGCATTAAGCATAACTAAACAAGAACAAAAATGCACTGTTTTACACCTTACCAGATCGTAGATGTGATGGCTGCATTCATTTTCATTTTCCAGGCTAAGAACATTTTCAGCAAGTACAGATAATATTGTTGATCTTTTCAGAAATACAATTACCTTGTCACTTCCTGTGAGCTGCACTGAAAACAAAAAAAGTTATATTTCTTATGTACACTACTAATCTCATCAGCCATCATGTAATAGAGATGGCCAAAACCAGACATATTAGTAGTCCAGCCTGGGTAGCAACCATGGCTCCCTTTATAGATAGAGTGAAGAAGTACATACACCCATTTAAGGTTAGGAATTCACAGACATATTAGTAGCATAGTTGCCAACATTGCTACTTATTCTAATTAGTGGGTGGGGCATTTGTTTTAAGGCGTGGTGTAAAATGAAAAGGTAAAATGGGTGTGGTTTAAACAAAATAGTGGGTGTGACTTAAAGGGGACGTGGATAAAAGGGGTGTGGTCCGAGTCTGAGATAAACGAGGGATGGAGGGAGAAAAAAAGAAATAGGGAGGGAAGGAGAGAGAAGGAAGGAAAAAATAGGGATGGAGGGACAGCAGGCCCAGATCCTACACTACAATAGAAATATGTGTATTCCATAAAGTTTAACAATCAGCAGATAAGGATATTCCAAACACCTGGTTTTGGCGCTTCAATAATCCTGGTACTATGGTTGTTATGGTGTCAGGATGATTAAATCGCATTATTTCTATTATTACATTGAAATATAAAATCAAATAGTTCAACTCACTGTAATGACATCAGGCGCCCCCAGCGGAGTCCCCCTTACATCAGGCATCCCCATCAGAGTCCCTCCTTACATCAGGCGTCCCCAGCAGAGTCCCTCCTTACATCAGGCATCCCCATCGGAGCCCCTCCTTACATCAGGCTTCCCCAGCGGAGTGCCTCTTTACATCAGGTGTCCCCAGTGGAGTGCCTCTTTAAATCAGGCATCCCCAGCGGTGTGCCTCCTTACATCAGGCTTCTCCAGCGGAGTGCCTCCTTACACCAGGTGTCCCCAGCGGAGTGCCTCCTTACATCAGAAGTCCCCAGCAGAGTGCCTGCTTAGATCAGGTGTCCCCAGTGGAGTGCCTCCTTAGATCAGGTGTCCCCAGTGGAGTGTCTCCTTAGCTCAGCTGTCCCCAGCGGAGTGCCTCCTTACATCAGAAGTCCCCAGTGAGGGGACTCAGAGGGGGACTCAGTGCTTTCTTAGATCAGGTGTTCCCAGCGGAGTGTGGAGTGTCTTCTTAGCTCAGGTGTCCCCAGCGGAGTGCCTCCTTAGATCAGGTGTCCCCAGCGGAGTGCCTCCTTAGATCAGGTGTCCCCAGTGGAGTGCCTCCTTAGCTCAGGTGTCCCCGGTGTTGTGCTGAAATCGGTTTCCCCCAAAAAACCTGTTTCCCCTGGCTCTCAGCTGGCTCTCAGCTGAGATCGGAACTCCACCCCTCCAGACTACTGCACTCCAGCTCCTCCTAATCTCTGCCCTCTAGCCCTCTGCACTGCAGCTCCTCCCACTCTCCCTCGCAATGTTTGTCAGCAGTCTACCGCCCCCGCCCCTGTGCACGCCCCCCGGTTTTCATGGGGGAAACCAGTCTCGGTACAACACCATGAAAACCGGGGGCGGGGGTGGTAGACAGATGAATAACATTACGAGGGAGAGTGGGAGGAGCTGCAGTGCAGAGGGCTGGAGGGGCGGAGATCCGATGTGAGCCGAGAGCCAGGGGAAACAGGAAAGAGATCTCGCGGTGGCGGTGGCCATATTTTTGGAGACAGAAGCAGCTGCAGTGCCAAAAACAGTCCAGATTTCCCGGAACAAAAGCAAAATCCCAGGATTTTAATCGGGACGGCCTCCGATCGGGACCCAGGAAAATCGGGACTCTTGGCAAGTATGTAGTAGACCAGCCTGGGGAGCAACCATAGCTCCTCCATAAATATAGTGAAGAAGTTAACTGAGCCACCCAAGGACAAAAAGTATATTACTCACAGGATTACCAAGTAAAAATTAAAGGAAAAAACAAGAAAAGGAAAGCTAATACAGCTACCACATCTAAGGAATAGTAAGTTGCAATATATTACCTTTTTTGTTTTGTGTATAGATGCTTTTTAGGAAAGATGTAAATAATATGAGTAGGGAAGGCGTGCATAGTCCTTTTTTGCTGTTAATTATGTATTGTTTTACAAGTTTAAAGTATAACTAAGGGCAACACTTTTTCAGATAGATTGGAGAGGGATTAGAACACCCGGTATTCATTGCTATCTCTTGCTATCCATTAGGGAGATTCACCCTATATATTTGTCCTAATTACCACTATAATTGAAAGTGAAAGTAAAAGGAAATCCCTAATTTTGGGATATCCCCAGAACAGTGATCGAGGGGGACTCTTCCAATGAGGATGATAGTTCTGGTGACTTGAAAGGCCCAAATAGGATTCCCTTAATTTGCATAGATTTCCTCTCCCTTGCTATGGGACAGAAAGTGATAACTCTATCCAAACTGAAAAAAAAAGTTTTGCCTATAGTTTTACTATATACTGTCTTGAAAAAGTATTCATACCCCTTGAAATTTTCCACATTTTGTCATGTCACAACCAAAAACGTAAATGTATTTTATTGGGATTTTATGTGATAGACCAACACAAAGTGGCACATAATTGTGAAGTGGAAGGAAAATGATAAATGGAATTCAAATTTTTTTTACCAATAAATATGTGAAAAGTGTGGCGTGCATTTGTATTCAGCCCCCCTGAGTCAATACTTTGTAGAACCGCTTTTCAATGCAATTACAGCTGCAAATATTTTTGGGTATGTCTCTACCTGCTTTGTACATCTAGAGAGTGAAATATTTGCCCATTTTTCTATGCAAAATAGCTCAAGCTCTGCCAGATTGGATGCAGAGCATCTGTGAACAGCAATTTTCAAGTCTTGCCACAGATTCTCAATTAGATTTAGGTCTGGACTATGACTGGGCCATTCTAACACATGAATATGCTTTGATCTAAACCATTCCATTGTAGCACTGGCTGTATGTTTAGGGCCTTTGTCCTGCTGGAAGGTGAACCCCTGCCCCAGTCTCAAGTCTTTGCAGGTTTTCTTCAAAGATTGACCTGTATTTGGCTCCATCCATCTTCCCATCAGCTTCCCTGTCCCTGCTGAAGAAAAGCATCCCCACAACATGATGCTGCCACCGCCATGTTTCACAAGTGGCATGGTGAGTTCAGGGTGATGTGCAGTGTTCGTTTTCTGCCACACATAGCGTTTTGCTTTCAGGCCGAAAAGTTCAATTTTGGTCTCACCTGACCAGAGCACCTTCTTCTACATGTTTTCTGTGCCCCCCACACGCAAACTGCGAACCGGCTTTCTTTCAACAATGGCTTTCTTCTTGCCACTCTTCTATAAAAGACAGATTTGTGGAGTGCACGACTGACCTGTGGACAGATTCTCCCACCTGAGCTGAGGATCTCTGCAGCTCCTCCAGAGTTACCATGGGCCTCTTGGCTGCTTCTCTGATTAATGCTCTCCTTGCCCTGCCTGTCAGTTTAGGTGGACGGCCATGTCTTGATAGGTTTGCAGTTGTGCCATAATCTTTCCATTTTCGGATGATGGATTGAACAGTGCTCTGTGAGATGCTCAAAGCTTGGGATATTTTTTTATAACCTTAAGCTGGCCATACATTAAACAATTTTCTTATGCAATTTCCTTTAGATTTACCTTCAACTATGTAGTAGGAGGGCCTGGCTGATTGCATACAAAATTGAAAGTGTTTAGGTGTTACCTCATATTATATGCTTTTGGCAAATCTAAAGAAAAGTTGTAGAAAAGAATTGTATAATGTATGGCCAGCCTAACCCTGCTTTAAACTTCTCCACAACTTTATCCCTGATCTTTCTGGTGTGTTCCTTGGCCTTCATGATGCTGTTTGTTCACTATGGTTCTCTAACAAACCTCTGAGGGCTTCACAGAACAGCTGTCATTATTCTGAGATTAAAGTACACACAGGTGGACTCTATTTACTAATTAGGTGACTTCTGAAGGCAATTGGATCTACTAGATTTTAGTTAGGGGTATTAGAGTAAAGAGGGCTGAATATAAATGCACGCCACACTTTTCAGATATTTATTTGTAAAAAAAAAAATGAAAACCATTTATCATTTTCCTTCCACTTCACAATTATGTGCCACTTTCTGTTGGTCTATCATATAAAATCACAATAAAATACATTTAAGTTTTTGGTCATAACATGACAAAATGTGGAAAATTTCAAGGAGGATGAATACTTTTTCAAGGCACTGTAAGCTCTAGAGCTATTTTCATGTGTCAAGTCCAATAACTTTTTCATTGCTTATAGTACAGGATTTTTTGTTTGTATTGACTTGTCAGTTATTTAATTTTGCATATATTTTAAGGGCAAAAAGAATATAATGTTCCCAGTTTGATTATTTTGAAATAAATAGTGTTACTATAAAGCATTATTGGGTATGAGGTTCAGGTTCACTGCTACCAAGGGTTTGAGGCAAATTATGCAGGTTTGAGATTTGTGGTTCTGGCCAAACTATTTACAGATTCACTCACATTTTTTTTTTTTAACATAGAGCACTAAATGGCTTTATAAATATGATCAGTGAGCTTAGAAGTGTCAATTGGGAGCTTTTGGTTAAACCCAACCCAAATTATAAAAGGCGTGCACAGAGCAGCTATAGCGTCTGTAAATTGGAAGCTGTTCCCAGGGTGGATAGGAAGAGCAGACAAACAGCATAAGGAAGGATTAGGGTCAGTAGGGAAAATGTACTTTATTTTTGATTGCTAGCTCTTTGGAGAACCAATGGCTTTGCTGCCTTCTTGTGTGTGTCCTTATTGATGTGTCCACTTTCAGGAAGACAGAACTTGTTTTTAGTTTTTCTTTGCCTAGTCAGCACATCTTTAATTCTGCTTCTGGACAGGCTGATGCCCTGTACACACGGTTGGACTTTGTTCGGACATTCCCACAACAAAATCCTAGGATTTTTTCTGACGGATGTTGGCTCAAACTTGTCTTGCATACACACGGTCACACAAAGTTGTCGGAAAATCCGATCGTTCTAAACGCGGTGACGTAAAACACGTACGTTGGGACTATAAACGAGGCAGTGGCCAATAGCTTTCATCTCTTAATTTATTCTGAGCATGCGTGGCACTTTGTCCGTCGGATTTGTGTACACACGATCAGAATTTCCGACAACGGATTTTGTTGTCGGAAAATTTTATATCCTGCTCTCAAACTTTGTGTGTCAGAAAATCCGATGGAAAATGTGTGATGGAACCTACACACGGTCGGAATTTCCGACAACAAGGTCCTATCACACATTTTCCGCCGGAAAATCCGACCGTGTGTACGGGGCATCAGTGTTCTGCACCCTCAAGTATGGATCTTGAAGTTGGTAGCTTGGCCCCTGAGCAGCAGGTCTTGATAGCCAAAGGGTTCTCCCACAGAGTTGTGCATACGCTTTTGTCTAACCACTAGACAGTCAAAAGAGCTTTATATGGTAAAGTATGGTAAAGTATGGAAGAAGTTCAATGGGATTGTACACCCCATTAACACCCAAAACATACCTAAATAATAAAGTAAACACACAAAGATTGTGGAAAACTTTAGGCCACTGCCCCTTTATTGGGTTTAAATAAATTTTAATTATGAAATTAACTTTGACCTTTAAAGTGGTTGTAAACCCACTTTGAAAAAAGAAAAAAAAACTAACACCTGCAAGTCAAAGGCATAATGAGCTAGTATGCATAGCATACTAGCTCATTATGTAATACTAACCTGAGATCGATGCCCTCGCTGCAGTGCCCATACACAGCACCAGCCGGTGACATCACTCCCGGGGTTACTTTTGGGTATCGCGGCTCCTGTGCTGTGATTGGTGGGAGCCGCGATGACTTCACTCTTGCGAATCTGCACGGGAGCCAATGATGTTGGCACATGCAAATACAGGGCAATATCTCCTAAAACGTGCAGGTTTAGGAGATATCCTGGGTAGCTAAAGGTAAGCCTTATTATAGGCTTACCTGGAGCAAAAAGTGGTCTGTAAGGGTTTACAACCACTTTAATACTAAATAGAACAGCTCTTAACCATTACCAAACCAACATGCTTAGTCATTAAGACTCAAGCAGCAATGTCTTAGGCTGGCCATACATTGTACCATTTTCCTTTAGATTTACCACAACCATATAATAGGAGGTCAAACACTTTCAATTTGTATGCAATCATGCAGGACCTTGCACTACATAGTTGAAGGTAAATCTAAAGGAAATTAAACAAGAAAAATGTATAATGTATGGCCAGCTTTACAGCAACCAAATAACAGTTTACCAACCACTGTTCACCCACAAAGTGGGTGACATTACCCAAAAGCCAGGTTACCAACCTGGCCCCACCCCACCACCTGGCCTAAACAATCACTCTTTACAATCCAGCATTAAAAATGCCCCCGAACTTTATTTTCTCGGCTGGTCGTAGTGTTGTATGTCACCGCTTTCTTGACGGTCGAAAGTTCAGGGAACTTTTGTGTGACCGTGTTTATGCAAGGCAAGCTTGAGCGGAATTCCGTCAGAAAAACCATCCAAGTTTTTTCTGACGGAAATTCCGATCGTGTGTACGCAGCATAATGCTAGCCATACACCTATCGAAAAATCGTTCGAATGAGTATTAGAAAAACTAACACATGGTCATTAGAGTAAATGATTTTGGCATCATGTAATGACCAAAATTTGATCAATAAATCGTTCAACTGACATAAGTTAATCAATTTTTCGTTTGTTTTGTCACATAAGCCCAGTGCAAACTGCTCGGGCGAGAAACACATTAACCTTTCAATTTATTGTCCGTTTGGCCAAAGTTTTCCAAACTTTTCGATTTTTCGGTTCAAAAACGTCACAACCAAATTTGTGCCCATTAACTAGACAATAAACGAATAAACTGTCCAAATGACAGATTTTTTAATGATTTTTTTTTTGCACGGCCACCATTAGATTTGGAAATCACCCAAATAATTTCCTTCCAGGTGAACAATTTCTCACGCTTGCAAAAAGGGAATATGAACAGCCAGCCATGCCAAATACACACCCCATGTGCCCTGCAAGAGAAGTGGAATTTTAACAGGTGGAAAAAAAAAACCTTTGCACCAAAAAGCACATGAGTGTCAACTATTCATACTAATAATTTCTCTTTTTAACTGCTTCAATACTGGACACTTCCACCCCCTTTCTGCCTAGGCCAATTTTCAGCTTTCAGTGTTGTCACACTTTGAATGACAATTGCGTGGCCATGCAAAGCTGTACCCATATGAAATTTGTATAATTTTTTTTCAGACAGATAGAGATTTCTTTTGGTGATATTTAATCACCATTGGGTTTTTTATTTTTTGCTAAAAAAAGAAAAAAAGACTGAACATTTTGAAAAAAAACGTTTTTTTTTTACTTTCTGTTAGAAAATGTAAATAAGTAATTTTTCCTCATAACTGATGTGTGCTGATGAGGCTGCACTGATGGGCGCTGACAGGCTGCACTGATGGGCACTGATGAGACAGCACTGAGGGACGCTGATGAGGTGGCACTGATGAGGAGTGCATCACTAATAGGCACTGATATGCAGCACTGATGAGCACTCACTGAGAGGTGGCACTGA
This sequence comes from Aquarana catesbeiana, assembly GCF_042186555.1. NCBI lineage: Eukaryota > Metazoa > Chordata > Amphibia > Anura > Ranidae > Aquarana > Aquarana catesbeiana. Next base: position 271,115,071 of record NC_133330.1, on the reverse strand, counting down.
TAGGTGCTGATGGGCGGCACTGATGAGCAGGCACTGATGGGCACTGAAAGGCAGCACTGACTGGCATCACTGATGGGCACTGATTGGCATCACTGCTGGGCACTGACTGGCATCACTGCTGGGCACTGTTGGGGCTGCTCTGAAAATTAGGGCACTGTGCAGGTCTCTCCTGTGAGAAAATTCCGCTGATTGGCTGTCAGTGTGAGGAGAGGAAAGCTGATAACCGGCATTTCCATGTTTACATGTGATCAGCTGTGATTAGACACAGCTGATCACATGGATAAAGAGGCTTGTAATGGGCTCTTTACCAAGATCGGGGAAGCACCATGTTCCAGGGACACAGGGCACCGCCGATCGCCACGCTGCGCACCCCTTGCAGATGGGTAAGCTCGGCAAGAGTGGGACGACATCATGCAACGTCATTCCAGAACAAGAGAGCCCCCCTGGCCCCCGTCATTTGTCTATACGGCAGCTGGGAGGTGATTAATGATCATAGGCGAGGTGTACGTAATTAATGCAAAGAGCAGGATGTATATAAAGGATGGGAAGCCCATCTACCCAAACACTGAACGCAGGCCTGATGCACTCTCTATGTAACAGCTGCATATCCTGCACCATCAACATCTTTTAAGGACAGATATCATTTAAAGTGGAGTTCCACCCAAAAATGGAACTTCCACTTTAAGGGAAGGTAACCCCCTGACATGCCACATTTGGCATGTCATTTTTTTGGAGGAGGAGCAGAAACCCTCTTTTTGGAGGGTTCCAGCTCCCACTTCCTCCCAGCGCTCCGTTGTTCCGGAAGTCTGTTCACCTCTCCCTGATCCCTCTCGGCAATCAGATGATTGTCCGGCCAGTCACAGCGCGGCTAGCGCATGCGCAGTCTGTGCCCAGCTGTGAAGCCACAGCCGGGCGCCCACGATGACAATGCTGGCGCCGCAGAGAGGAGGGGGACCCTGGGACAGATAAGTGTTCGATTATTAAAAGTCAGCAGCTGCAGTATTTGTAGCTGCTGACTTTTAGTTATGTTTTTTTTTTAAGCGGAACTCTACTTTTCTGATTCTGATAAAGGAGAGCCATCACCATGCAACAGAAAAAAAGGGGGATGCCTGGCAAATAGTTAAAATAGCTGAATTAGCTCTATTGAGTAATGTGGATGGCCTACGGCATGAAATGCTAACTGCCTATCCTTGTCTTGCTAATCCAATTCTAAAAACACTTCTGTCCAGCAAGTTAACAACTTACCTCAACTAACCAGCCCAACCTGAGAGGGAAAGCAGTGTTATGAACTGTACACACAATAGGATTTTCCAATGGAAAATGTGTGATAGGATTTTGTTGTCTTAAATTCCGACCGTGTGTAGGCTCCATCACACATTTTCCATAGCAATTTCCGACACACAAAGTTTGAGAGCTTGCTATAAAATTTTCCGACAACAAAATCCGTCGTCGGAAATTCCGATCGTGTGTACACAAATCCGACGCACAAAGTGCCATGCATGCTCAGAATAAATTAAGAGATGAAAGCTATTGGCTACTGCCCCGTTTATAGTCCCGACGTACGTGTTTTACGCCACCGCGTTCATAACGATCAGATTTTCTTTTTGTGACCGTGTGTATGCAAGAAGTTTGAGCCAACATCCGTCGGAAAAAATCCATGGGTTTTGTTGTCGGAATGTCTGATCAATGTTCGACTGTGTGTACAGGGCCTTAAAGTGTTTTATATATAGAAGAACTAGGTATACAACGGAGATTGTAATGGTGCCAAGGAGCCAAACAAAAATTGCTTTGTAAAAAAAAATCTCACATTTTATTGATATATCATTAAAAGAATTTTGTTGAATACATTAAAATACAGCAACTTGTCTGGAACAACAATAATTGCATACAAGAAACAAACAAATGTATTATTGTTCACCCTGTCCAACCCTGTGTGCTCTCTTTAAGCTACCCAAAAGTGTCCAACGTCTTTTACAATCCTATTGTCTAGAGCGTATACTAAAAAAAAAAAAAAAAAAATGATGTGTGCCAGTAATGTGTTCGGGTTTGGCTTGAAGAATAGGTGGCAACCCTAAGAAGAGCAGATTGATTTTGTAGCAGTAGTGACATTACAGGACATGTTGAAATGCCACTTATCAAGAAAATACATTTGAGATGAAGCCAGAGAAGAATGACCAGGGAGTTATAAGCTCCTGATTAAATGTAGAGAACAGACAAAAAACAGATTTGATGTCAGACTTGACTAACTGGGCATCTAAACCAAATGATCTAATCACAAAAAGAGCTTGATATAATGTAAATTTAGGTATATCAATGAGAATAGGCTATAATCATAAAGCGATAAAGAATTAATAGGATTGCTCAGGGACCACAGATAAAGGTGATAACCTAAATAAACAAATGGAGAAACTTTACAAGGGAGGATCCTCCCTTCATAAATTTCTTTTATAAATTAAAAAACACTATCATGCCTACATTTCACAATTGTGACAAGCTGTGTACTGTATGTGTACTTTTCTTTAACTTTTCCTTATAAAACGAAGTGACAGAAAATTATAAAACACAAAATCAGGCAACTACCTGCGGTTGCGAGCGACGTACAGGTACGTCGGTTCGCGCAGCCAGGCCGCCTTGCTGCAGTAAATGTGCGGAAGGCATTCCAGAACTGGTTAAGGGGACAGGATACATTTTTTTTTTTTAGGGTAACAAACACTTTAACTCTACTTTTCCTTTATATTGGCTTTTCAAAATGGCAAATGCAAGTTATCTAAAAGCTGGATAAAAAGTTTGGTGCAGCATAACACTTTTGGCAGTAAAATAGTAGATTTCGTATAGAGATGTACACATCAGACCAAAAGAGGGACTACTAAGGCTGCATGAGGGACAGAGGGATTTGGTCTCAAAGGAAGGACAGTTGGGAGCTATGCCAAAACCCTGCTAAAGAGACCTCTGATGAAACATCTGCAGTTCATAATAGAGAAAACGTAAAGTCACCTATCCAGAGTATACAGCAGATCAGCATATGAATCAATTCACATTTACCATAAACTGAAGCCCAGGCCTAAAAATCCACTTACTTGGGGACAGAACAGTCACCATTTTATTTAGAAGGTCTAAGATTTGGAATTCGCCCAAATTATTTCCTTCCAGGTGAACAACTGCTCACACTTGCAAATAGGGAATATGATCAGCCAGCCATGCCAAATACACACCCCATATGCCCCACAAAAAAAAAAATTGAATTTTGGCAGGTGGAAAAATGAAATCTTTTGCACCAGAAACCATCTGAGTGTAAACTATTCATACTATTCATTTCTCTTTTTAACTGCTTCAATACTAGGCACTTTTCTTTAACTTTTCCTAAAAAAAACTAAGTGACAGAAAATTATAAAACACAAAATCAGGCAACTCATTCACAGATTTAAAACTGACAACATATAGCCACTTGACCTCTGGAAGATTTATGACCAGAGCATTTTTTGGTATACGTCACTGTGTTACTTTAGCTGACAATTGCATGGTTATGCAGCGCTGTACACAAATGAAATTTATGCCATTTTTTCCCCACAAATAGAGCTTTATTTTGGTGGTATTTGATAACAACAGGTTTTTTTTTGTTTGTTTTTTTGCACTGTAAATAAAAAAAAGACCTACAATTTTGACAAAAATATTTTTCACTTTCTGCTATAAAACATATCCAATAAAAATGTTAAAAATTTAATTCCTTCATAAATTTAGGCCAGTACGTATTCTGCTACATATTTTTGGTAAAAAAATCCCAATAAGCATATATTGATTGGTTTGCGCAAAAGTTATATGGGTTGATTTACAATTAGATTGTACACTCTGCAAAGTACAGTTGCACATTGCAAGTGCAGTTGTTCCAGAGCTTAGAAAATGAACAGAAGCTCTGCTGACTTTCATCATCCAATCATGTGCAAGCAAAAATGCTGTTTTTTTATTTTCCTTGCACAGGATTCACTTTGCAAAGTGAAGCTTTACCTAATTTACTAAGCTCTGGAGCAGTCTTTTTGCCTTTAGTAAATCAACCCCATAGTGTCTACCAACTATGGTATATTTACTAGAATTTGCATTTATTTGTATATATTTTATACTAGAAATGGCGGCGATCAGCAATTTATAGCGGGACTGCGATATTGCAGCAGACAATCTGACATTAGGGGGCGCATGGGCGCCGCCCCCCCTCCAGGCACTAAAAAAAAAAAATACAAAAAAGGGCCTTAAGTGCACTGTGTTCGGACGCCGGGCACAGTGCGACGCCGGACACAGTGCACTTATGGGAAGCGCCACGTCTTTGCAATCACAAGATTGCAGATGTGGCGCTTCATTTGCGGGCGTTTAGCCTGCCTTGCAGTGCTTTCTGAAGCACCGAGTAGCTTTCACCCGGCGCTTGTATTATATATTACTACGGGCGAACGGTTTGATTGACATCTCAGATTGATGTCACTTCCTGTTTTCATTCTCCCATTTCACCCGGGAGAGCGGAAACAGGAACTATGAGAGGAATGGACTTCGTTGTGGAAGAGGACACCGCAGGACAGGAGAGGACAACACACAGCAAGGTAAGTAGTACCGCTGTGCTCCCGTGGAGAACGGGGGGTTCGATGTGACACAGGAGGCTGCATTTGGGGGACACAGGAGGCTGTATTTGGGGGACACAGGAGGCTGCATTTGGGGGACACATGCTGTATTTGGGGGACACAGGAGGCTGCATTTGGGGGACACAGGCTGCATTTGGGGAACAAGGAGGCTGCATTTGTAGGACACATAAGGGCTGCATTTGGGGGACACGGGCTGCATTTTGTGTGACACAGGCTGCATGTAAGGACAGACTCCGCTGGGGACACCTGATGGCACCTGGTGGCAGGTGACGTGGCAGGTGACACACTCGGGGCTCCCACTGATTCTGCATTATGGTGAGTTGAATGATTTCATTTTATATTACAATGTAATAATAGAAATAATGAGCTTCAATCATCCTGACACCATACCAACCAAGGTGCCGGGATGATTGAAGTGCTAACACCAGGTGTTTGGAATATCTTTATCTGCTGATTGTTCAACTTTCTAGAATACACATTTCTATTGTTGTGTAGGATCTGGGCCTGCTGTCCCTCCATCCCTTTCTCCCTCTCCCTCCATCCCTCGTTCATCTCAGATGCTAACCACACCACCTTAGAGCCACACCCACTATTTTGCTGAAACCACGCCCATTTTCACCAAGTGGGAGGGGTCAAAAGGAAGGGCGGGGTCTGGCGCCCCATCCTAAAACTTCATCAGCTGCCACTGCCTAAGAGTGAACAGGAATGGGGTGACTGAATGCTGACAGACAGAGCACACTTAGCAGGGAAGTCATTGACACAGAGGAGACTGAAGCAGACAGTACAGACAGGACAGAGTGAAGTCTGTGTACATTCTTAGCCCTCAGAGTCTTTACTTACTCTAAATGCCCACACACGATCAGACTTTTTGACAACAAACAGTCCTATGTCAGCTAGTCCGATCGTGTGTACACAAATCCATCGGGCTTTAGTCCAAAATATAAACACGCATGCTCAGAACCAATGCAAAAGATCAGACAACAATACAGAAGTTGACCAAAGGGTTGGCGGTAAAGAGCTGAAAAACCACGTGATTTGGTGAAAGTTGGCTGAAAAAGTCCTGCCGTGTGTATGCATACCAAGTTCACGGCCAACGCCCTTTGGACAGAAATCCACGGAAAAGTTTGTTTGAAGTCCGATGTTAATTCTACATTACGAACGCTAGTTTACAAGACCGTCCACTTCTGCCTCTGAGCATGCGTGAACTTTTGTGCGACAGACTTGTGTACACACGATCGGAAAGTCCGACAACAAAAATTTGTTGGCGGAAAATTTGAGAACCTGCTAGCCAACATTTGTTGGCGGAAAGTTCGCCAACAAATGTTCGAGGGAGCATACACACGGTCGGACAACAAGCTCACATCCAACATTTGTTGTCGGAAAATCCGATCGTGTGTACGGGGAATTAGTCCTTTGAAGAAGTTCATGATATAGATTATCTATTCTTGGCTGGGAGCAGGTCAAAAGTTCCAAAAGGAAGGCTGAAGATAATCCAGTCCAGACGAAGACCTGAGGTAAATGCTGGCCCAGTGACAGGAGAGGATATACAATTGAAAGGTTACACTCATTGGCTAAATGTTTCCTGCCAAAAGATTTGTCACCAATCCAGTGCTCAGTAGCTGAGTAAATCCTCCTAGCAACAGCAGGCAGTTTGTCACCTGAAACACACAACAGAAAGAACCAGCAAAGTAGCCATAGAGAGTCATTTACTTAATCTTCAAAGCCCTCTATAAGAGTTACATTTATTTAAAATAATAAATGGGTGAAAGGGTGATAATCCTATAGGGGCCACTTCTTTTTTTTTTTTTTTTTTATCTTGTTCTGTTTGCATTACTTCCTTTGTGTGAAATCCCTGGTGATCCTGCCAGTCCCTCTGCTTTCCTATTAAAAACTGACCACACTAAGCAGGCGAACATATTATGGTCTGTTCTCTAGGTATGCTGGGAGCTCAACCTGCTCTCCTCCAATGATCAGACTTGTCCTGACATGCCCCCCCTCTACACAGCCTTTCACTAGGAAGATCGGTGTGCTGCTGTTTGTCCCCCCACCAGCTGTTATGCAGCTGAGAACAGAGGGAGTGTATTCACTTATAAAAATGGGAAAAAAGGTAATTATATATTTTTTAAATTTATACACAGAAATTTTGCCTTTCATTGGCTCAATGGGTTGTTTTACAAGGTGATCATTTACAATCACTTTAAGAGCCTAGTTAAATAAATTCTGTCCTCCTATGCAGGAATTGCACTTTTTTTTTTGCCAGATCTAGACCTGTCAGATTCCCCCAAGTGAGACCAGTTCCTTATACTTCAGGGTTTTGTTAAAGCAATGTTTGAACCTATTTTAACCACTTCAGCTCTGGAAGGTTTTACCCCCTTCATGACCAGGCCATTTTTTGCTATTTATCACTGCGCTACTTTACCTGGTAATTACGTGGTCATGCAACACTGTACCCAAACAAAATTTGTATCAGTTTTTTTCACACAAATAGAACTTTCTTTTGGCAGTATTTGATCACCACTGGGATTTTTCATTTGTTGCGATATCATTCAAAAAGGACCAAAACTTTTGAAATAAAAACCCCATATTTTTACTTTTTCCTATAAAACATATCCAATAAAATACATTTTAAAAATCTAATGTCTTCAAACATTTTGTCCAAAATGTATTCTGCTACATGCCTTTGGTAAAACAATTCCAATAAGTGTATATTGATTGGTTTGCATGAAATAGCGTCCACAAACTATGGAATATACAGCATCTCACAAAAGTGAGTACACCCCTCACATTTTTGTAAATATTTTATTATATCTTTTCATGTGACAACACTGAAGAAATGACACGTTGCTACAATGTAAAGTAGTGAGTGTACAGCTTGTATAACTGTAAATTTGCTGTCCCCTCAAAATAACCCAATACACGGCCATTAATGTCTAAACCAATGGCAACAAAAGTGAGTACACCCCTAAGTGAAAATGTCCAAATTGGGCCCAATTAGCCATTTTCCCTCCCTGGTGTCATGTGACTCGTTAGTGTTACAAGGTCTCAGGTGTGAATGGGGAGGAGATGTGTTAAATTTGGTGTTATCGCTCTCACTCTCTCATACTGGTCACTGGAAGTTCAACATGGCACCTCATGGCAAAGAACTGTCTGGGGACCTGAAAAAAAGAATTGTTGCTCTACATAAAGATGGCCTAGGCTATAGGTAGATTGCCAAGATCCTGAAACTGAGCTGCAGCACAATGGCCAAGACCATACAGCTGTTTAACAGGACAGGTTCAATTTAGAACAGGTCCCGTCATTGTTGACCAAAGGAGAGTGCACATGCTCAGTGTCATATCCAGAGGTTGTTATTGGGAAATAGACGTAAGAGTGCTGCCAGCATTGCTGCAGAGGTTGAAGGGGTGGGGGGTCAGCCTGTCAGTGCTGAGACCATACACTGCACACTGCATCAAATTCGTCTGCATGGCTGTCGCCCCAGAAGGAAGCCTCTTCTAAAGATGATGCACAAGAAAGCCCGCAAACAGTTTGCTGAAGACAAGCAGACTAGGGACATGGATTACTGGAACCATGTCCTGTGGTTTGATGAGACCAAGATAAACTTATTTGGTTCAGATGGTGTTAAGTGTGTGTGGCAGCAACAAGGTGGGGAGTACAAAGAAAAGTGTGTCCAGTGGCAACCTGTGAAGCTCTGGTAAACTCCATGCCCAAGAGGGTTAAGGAAGTGCTGGAAAATAATGGTAGCAACACAACATATTGACACTTTACGCCCAATTTGGACATTTTCAGTTAGGGGTGTACTCACTTGTGTTGCCAGCGGTTTAGACATTACCCACTTAAGCCCCGGACCATTTGGCTGGCCAAAGACCAGACCACTTTTTGCGATTCGGCACTGCATGCTTTAACTGACAATTGCGCGGTCGTGCGACGTGGCTCCCAAACAAAATTGATGTCCTTTTTTCCCCACAAATAGAGCTTTATTTTGGTGGTATTTTATCACCTCTGCAGTTTTTATTTTTTGCGCTATAAACAAAAAAGCGACAATGTTGAAAAAAACGCATAATTTTTTACTTTTTGCTATAATAAATATCCCCCAAAAATATATAAAAAAACATTTTTTTTCCTCAGTTTAGGCCGATAGGTATTCTTCTACATATTTTTGGTAAAAAAATCACAAGTAATCACCAAAAAATCATAAGCATTTATTGATTGGTTTGTGCAAAAGTTATAGTGTCTACAAAATAGGGGGTAGTTTTATGGCATTTTTATTAATAATTTTTTTTTACTAGTAATGGCGGCGACCAGCGATTTTTATCATGACTGCGACATTATGGCAGACAGATCGGACACTTTTGGCGCTATTTTGGGACCATTCACATTTATACAACAAATTTGCCTGTCCGTGCCATTCTGCCAACGTATATGTACATGCGGCAGTCGACAAGTGGTTAATGGCTGTGTGTTGGGTTATTTTGAGGGGATAGCAAATTTACACTGTTATACAAGCTGTACACTCACTACTTTACATTGTAGCAAAGTGTCATTTCTTCAGTGTTGTTACTTAAAAGATATAATGAAATATTTACAAAAATGTGAGGGGTGCACTCACTTTTGTGAGATACTGTATCAGTGTCCTTCAGTGCCGCCTATCAGTGGCCATCAGTGCCACCTATCAGTGCCCATCAGTGCCACCTATCAGTAAAGCTTAATCAGTGCCTCCTCAACAGTGCTCATCAGTGCCACCTATCAGTGCCGCCTTAAAAGTGCCTATCAGTGTAGCCTATCAGTGCTCATCATGCAGCCTCATCAGCGCACATCAGTGAAGGAGAAAAATTACCTGTTTGCCAAAATTTTATAACAAACTATGAAAACTTTGAGAGATTGCCAGATAATGTGTACCTAAGAACAGGGTGACACTGTAGGTACATCTGTAGTAGTATGCCAACGTCCCAATATTAAATTGATAGAGCTATAGAGCTATAACAACTAGAAAAATTAGAACTAGAAAAATGGACTTTCAAGGCACACGGGTATTTTAACTATAAAAAGTAAAAATGGTTTTATTAAATAATCTACAAAAATAGAAACAAATACTGTAAATAGTACATTTCACAAAAAAAGGTTATATATATTCAAAATTCCTGCCCTGCGTGCAACTAAGTCACCACTTGTTTCTACAAAATGTCGTTAGCGACATTAAACGCATGCACATTCTTCCCAAGAAAAGCAATCTAACTTCAATACAATGTCAAACTATTTTGAAAATACAAAATCATCCTGATGTAGTGGTGAAAGCACTATATAGTCCTCATGACTAGGAATTTCTATGAAACTATGTGCCTCAACATTTTGTCTAATAATCACTGGTATCAACAGATCCCTATATCACGCACTTCTTCTTTTAGGAATTAATTTCTTGACATTATCAATGACGCCTATTCCAGGGGTCTGGAAGAAGTCACGTGATGACGTAACGCTTAGGGCGTGGCTGATGACTGAGCGATACCAGGAAGTGATGTGAGAGCGGTGTTCAGACGCCTTAGCAACTGCCTATGCTCATTTCTTTGCTTTTTAATGTAAGAGTCCAATTTTAAATATTGAATAAAGCTTGTGTATTCTAACTTTACTACACCATTGGAGCTTGTTCTCTCTCTCCCACCTGTGTTTGCTGCCATCCCTCTTCTCTCCCCCCCCCACTCTGCGGAGGATACGAGGCACAAGAAGCTGTTTGATGTGCAGTGATATCTGGGAGATTTCGTGGATCAAGTAGAGGACCCCCTGGTGGTAAAGATTATTACAGCGGATGATACTTTTATTCAGGGTCATATGCTGACGTTCCGGATGATTGCTATTTTATACCTATTGGCACAGAGGACCCCCTGGTGGTGGAAGCTGTAATAACGTCAGACAAACGGACCTCAGGTTAATACTGGATGCGGTTTTAGACGTTATATGAAGGTGAGGGTTTTGTGACTTTGTTTTATGGGATTTTTTACCCCTTATAAACCCTCCTCATCACTGTATCATACATTGAATGCCTTTTGAGCAATTTTTGCCCCCTTTGTGGACACTATTTTTTATTTTTATTTTTATTTTTATAATTTTTTCTAATAATATGACCAAGAGACTATTAATACTATAAACTATTTGCCCTGGTTTTATATTAAAATTTTGGTTATGCACCACTTTTTACACTGTTTTCAACCATTTAATTGGTTTTAACACTTTATTGATTGACCCATTGAGTGATTATATATTTGATTATTTTTATTGACTGTAGCGCGGAATCACTTATTTAATTATTCCAGGGGTCTGATCAACAAAGATGTTTACGATTACCCGAATGTTCGGTCTCCCAGGGTGGCGATGTTCTATGCACTCACCAAAGTGCATAAGGACTCTTTGTCGCCCCCTGGGAGACCGATAATTTCGGGTATTGGTTGCCTCACTGAAAATGCCAGCAAACTGGTAGATTCTGTCTTAATGCCACATGTTATGGCCTTACCCTCATATACCAAAGATACGTTAGACCTACTCAAGCAAATTGAGGGATTGTCGATCCCTCCCGACTCCCTGCTCGTGACATTGGATGTGGAGGCCTTGTACTCCACATCCCTCACGAGCAGGGAGTCGAGATGGTTTGTACTTTCCTCTATGAGGAGGACCATAATCATTGGAATTACAATGATTTAATTATGAGATTACTAAGTTTTATTCTAACCCACAATTGGGTTGAATTTATGGGCTCCCACTACCTCCAGGCGCAGAGCGTGGCCATGGGCACTTGCTGTGCCCCTGGCTACGCCAATCTGTACCTGGAGGGGTGGGAGCGCCACTTGTTTTCCTATGAGCCCCTGACAGAATTTACTGACCATATCTTATGTTGGAAGCGATACATTGATGACGTTTTCATCATTTGGACGGACACCCGTAAATCTCTTGACAAGTTTATTCAAATCCTAAACACTAATCAATTCAACTTGAAATTTACCTACAATTGTGATATCAGAACAACTAATTTCTTAGACCTTGTAATTTATAAGGATGCAAATAATACTCTAGTAACAAACCTGTTTCACAAAACGACAGCTGGAAACACATTATTGCACGCCGCCAGCGCACACCCTCCAGCACTCATCCGAAGTATACCATACGCACAATACATTCGCCGCAATTGCACACACATATCAGATTTTCAACATCAAGCTAACCTTTTAAAATCACGCCTATTGGCACGAGGATATAGTCGATCCTTGTTGCGCCAAGCCTATAATAAAGCTATACGTAAAACACACAATGATCTAACATACAAAACTAGGATCTGTTCAAAAAAAAAAAAAAACCCACTGTTAAATTAATCACCAAATTCTCATCCCACCATGGATATTAGGAAAATTATGGGCCTGCATTGGCACCTCCTACAGGAAGACCCAATTTTAAGAAAATATATCAGCACGTATCCGGAAATTGTATTCAGATGTACCAACTCCCTTAGAGACAGACTTGTGTCCAGTCATTACACCGCCCAAAATTCATCTCTATCCAAATTACCATTGGGCACATCACATTGTGGCAACTGTACATTCTGCCCATTGGTACAACCTGGACACCTAGTGTCACTCCCCAATGGCGAGGTCTACTATCCCAAATTTTCTGCTACATGTAGTACACAAGGCGTGATATACCTCATGACATGTAAATGTGAGGCTTTTTATGTAGGGAAGACGACCAGGCAGCTGAGATTGAAGGATTAATGACCATTTATATTGCTCGGGGAACGGCAAAATGCTCACTCCCATTAGCCGACACCTCGACTTATACCATCATTTTGACACTTCTTCTGTCTCCTTTGCTGTTCTGGCCATCGTCCCTAAGAATCCTGGAGGGGGCAAATGGGATAAATTTATCTTACAAAAAGAGACTCTATGGATAGAGCGCCTGAACACTACTCGAGCGCCAGGGCTCAACGAGACTCAGTCTTATAAACCATTCCTCTAAACGCACCCCACCCCGCAACATGGGACCCCTATTACTATACATACTTTAAATATTCTAAAGTGTGGTTTAACTTTATTTAGAATCCATATTGACAATTTTACAGTCTTTAATTTGTCATTATTGTTTGTTCTAGATAATTATATTAATATTTCATATGTTTCACTAAACTCATGTTATAGTTAAAACCAACTATGTGACAAAAAACAACTTGCAGTCACTTCTCCATGTTAACATATAACAAAACATTAATTATGTTTAGGATAATCTATTCCACAAAGATATCTGTTTGATTCACAAATTCATTATTTATTTCACCTAGTTATATATATGGATACCAATATTCTTTGAGTACTATGTAAATTTTATAAGTATACCTATTCTGTATTTGCTACATTGCTTATTTCTACTTGTGATTTTTGTAATTTGTTTTTGGAATTGCTCCTTCCCTGTTTATGGTCCCATGGCTCTTTCCCCTGGTCCTGATCACCTGGCTGGCCTCACGGTTCTCGGTTGGTAAACTCGACCGCACAGTGCCGCATATCCAGTCCTCTCCTCTGACCGGATGTGCGGCGACACTGGGCGTCCTCGGGCTCCCTCCCAGTCCCCACCCTTGCTGCTGTTGCATTGGCCGAGCGCCGCTGTACCGGCGGCGTCATTTGGCACATGCGCAGTAGCCGGCGGGTTCCCTCAAGCTCCCGCCTCTGCTGCTGTTGCATTGGCCGAGCGCCACTGTATCGACAGCATTACCCGTCACCTTTTTGACATTGTCTCTTATTGAGGGATCGCTAGTAATTAAAAACTTTATATCATCTTTCTGTTTTTTACCTTATAGCTATTAGCCTTCCCAAGCCATTAATCCATTGCTACTCACACGACTTTCTACTATTGTCTATCTTCAAACTGGGAGTTTTTGGCTATATACGGTGCCCCCGCAGCACTCTGTACACACTGCTATTAATAATTTTTTAATACAGTTAAGTGATTATCCAACTTATCAGCTGAAACTCCACGTTTACCGTATACTCGAGTATAAGTCGTTCCGAGTATAAGTTGAGGCCCTAATTTACCACAAAAAAAATGGGAAAAGCTTAGTGACCCGAGTATAAGACAAGGGTGAGAAATGCACAGCTTTGGATATGTTATGGTACCAGTTCCACTGGGTTTGCACACCAAATTTGGGGTTCCTAGCACCTAGTGGCCCTGAGATACGTGGCCCCAAAGTCAGTTCAGAAAATGTCAAGCACTTTTCTGCAGCAGAGAATGACATTTTCCGAACCGATTTTGGGGCCCTGTATCTCAGGGCCACTTAGTGCTAGGAACCCCAGCTTTGGATATGTTGTGGTACCACTGGGTTTGCACACCAAATTTGGGGTTCCTAGCCCAAAGTGGCCCTGAGATATGGGGCCCCAAAGTCAGTTCAGAAAATGAAATTTTTTGCTGCAGAAAAGTGCTTGACTCGAGTATAAGTCGAGGGGGGCACTTTCAGCACAAAAAAATGTGCTGAAAAACTCGACTTATACTCGAGTATATGCGGTATATGTTTTTCATCATGTCTGACTATACAGGGTAAGCTGTGTGTTTATATCTTTTTGGCTATCATTAAATCCTTTTTTAACAGTCTGTACCCATCAGTATACTAGATTTATTTCCTCCTAACATATATATTAATTCCAATTTAATAACTGTGGCAAAAATATCGTTTTCCCTGTACCTTATCAATATCCACTCTTGGCATTCTCTCTTTTCTTTTTGGGATTTGGAGGAATTAATAATCTATTTTATGCTAGGTCATACGAACTGATACCTCAATACATACATATATATATATTATATAATAGGTAGCCCAGTTACCTGGCTTTACTGTTTGCCCCCGGGTGACCAGTTCCTTTGTGGGGTTTCCATGCGACCGATTTACTTGGTCGGAGCATATTTTATACCTCATCCAATGTTTTGCATTCTACCCTGAAATATGTTTTGTGTCTATATTATTTTTTATACATACTTATTGATGTATTTTATGTACACTCAACAGAACTTTCCTTAGCTCCTGAAGAAGCATTTTCCAGACGCGCAACATGTCGAGCTATTAAGAAAATACCTACCCGGACCTGCAATCTGACCCACGACTCGTCATCTTACATTCACAAACCGTAACATCGAACTTGTTCCCCATTTATTCCTGAATGTTTTATTACAGTCATAAATTATAACAAGTGGTGTCTTAGTTGCACGCAGGGCAGGAAATTTTGAATATACATAACCTTTCTTTGTGAAATGTACTATTCACAGTACAGTATTTGTTTCTATTTTTGTAGATTATTTAATAAAACCATTTTTACTTTTTATAGTTAAAATACTCGTGTGCCTTGAAAGTCCATTCTTCTAGTTGTTATAGCTCTATCAAACTATGAAAACTGCTTTTTTTTTTGTTTGTTTGTTTAGCAAAAAATAAAAACCCAAGTAGTGATTTAAAGACCAGCCGCCGCAGTTGTGCTGCGGCAGGTTGGCGCTATTACGCGAATCGCCATCATCGTACATCTTTTCGTCTAACAAATATAGCAGGCGTGCGTGCCCGTGGCGCAGCCCCAAAGCCTGTACATGTGGCCATCGAGCACGATGTCCACCGGCCATCCACGATCGCTCCACACAGAGGCAGAACGGGGACCTGCCACTGTAAATATATGGATCCCCGTTCTGACAGGGGAGCTGAGAGTGATCGTCTGTTCTTAGTGATTAGAAACAGTGAACTCTCTCCTCCTCCAGTCAGCCCAGCCCCCATACAGTTAAAATCAACTCCCAGGGAACACATTTAACCCTTTGATCGCCCCTGGTGTTAACCCCTTCCCTGTCAGTGACATTTATACAGTAATCACTGCATTTTTACAGCATTGATCACTGTTTAAATGTCACTGGTCCCAAAAAAGTGTCAAAAGTGTCCGATGTGTCCGCCACAATGTCGCAGTCCCGCTAAAAAATCGCAGCTCGCCGCCATTACTAATATAAAAAAAATAAAAATAAAAATGCCATAAATCTATCCCCTATGTTATAGACATAATAACTTTTGTGCAAACCAATCAATATATGCTTATTGAGATTTTCTTTTACTAAAAATATGCAGAAGAATACATATTGGCCTAAACTGAGGTAGAAATTATTTTTTTATATATTTGTTGGGGATATTTATTATAGCAAAAATTAAAAAATATAGTTTTTTTTTTCAAAATCGTCGCTCTTTTTTTGTTTTTAGCTCAAAAAATAAAAACTGCAGAGGTGATCAAATACCACCAAAAGAAAGCTTTATTTGTGGTTAAAAAAAAAAGGACATCAATTTTGTTTGGGTACAGCGTTGCACGACAGCTCAATTGTCAGTTAAAGCGATGCAGTGCCGTATCGCAAAAAAATGATCTGGTCATTAAGGGAGTACATCCTTCCAGTCCTTAAGTGGTTAAATGCCACCAAAAGAAAGCTCTATTTGTGTGAAAAAAAAGATAAAAATGTCATATGGGTACAGTGTAGCATGACTGCACAATTGTCATTCAAAGAGTGACAGCGCTAAAAGCTGAATATTGGCCTGGGCACGAAGGGCGTTTAAATGCCCAGTAAGCAAGAGGTTAACAATGCAGCAAACTTCAATCAGCATTGCTGAAGATTTCAAAGCAATCTTTCTCCAGTTTGGGAATTAGAAATTATAACTTTGTAGCTTTATATAAACTACTAGTGGGTTTCAGCAGGTTTTTGATACAATTTAAGTAGTGCAGGAGTTTGGTAAAGATTGCTAGCAGATTGTTGAAAGTCACAGTCAGCACTCCCTTTATGATCTGTGTTTAACCTCCCCAAACTGAAGCTGAATGATGTGTTAAAGCAAACGTCAATCAGTTAAAACAAAAAACGCCAACAGGTAGCTTTTTTAAGATGGAAACATGGAGACAGCATGGAGGCTGTTTATTTCTGTCCTGCAATATATGCTTCTCCCTGGCTGTTGGCATTTTTTTACATTGAGCAGAGCATGCACAGCTCAGTGAACAGTCTCAGCAGGATTCTCTGCTGTAACTTTCATGCACAGGATTTACATCATCCTGGCCTGGCCAGTCAAGAATGCAATAGAGGGCCACACAGACATCACAGTGGTGCAGGGGATCCTTTTGCTAGGTAAGTGTACCTTAACCACTTGCGGACTGCCGCCCGCAATGTACTGCAGACGGGCGGACCATACAGGCAAAGCGACATATTGGTATGTCGCTGCCTGTGTCCAGGTTTTGGGCGTGTGTATGCGCAGCCCCCCGCTGACACCCAATGTAATTGTACACAGCCAGAGTCTATCAGCAGGTCCTGGCCAATGATTTATGACTGGGACCTGGGATCAGCTGTGCCTAATTACAGCACAGAGCCCTGTGTGGACAATCAACACAGAGCTCTGTACAGAGGGAATGATCTTTCTGTTTCTTATCCCTGCAATGCAGGGTAAGAAACACAGAGAATATTAGTGAAAAGCAGCACATATTACACTCATTACACATTGTTAGGCACACAGTTACCCCTTTGATCACCCTAGATATTAACCCCTTCCCAGCCAGTGTTATTAGTACAGTAACAGTGTCCAGTATTAGCAATTACCAGGTAAAGTAGCACAGTGCTAAATAAAGTTGAGACGAACAACCCCCAGTTCGGTTCGCACCAGAACTTGTGAACATGCCAAAAATTTGTACGAACACGTGAACAACATTAAAGTCTATGGGACACGAATATGAAAAATCAAAAGTGCTCATTTTAAAGGCTTATATGCAAGTTATTGCCATAAAAGTGTTTGGAGACCTGGGTCCTGCCCCAAGGGACATGTATTAATGCAAAAATGGCAGTTTTTTGGGAGCAGTGATTTTAATAATGCTTAAAGTGAAAGAATAAAAATGAAATATTCCTTTAAATATCATGCCGGTGGGGGGGGTCCTTGGTATGCCTGTAAAATGGTGCATTTTTCCTGTGTTTAGAACAACACCACAGTAAAATGAAACTTCTAAAGGTAAAAATGTCATTTAAAACTACTCGCGGCTGTAATATATTGCCAGGTCCCAAAATGTCAGCAGGGGCGGGGTCACCGGTTTATATCACCGGGTGGCCCGCCCTCAGCTATATAACAGCTGTCATCGCAAAGGGGCTTCAGTCAGCGGGAGCCTCCCAGGGAGGCAGAGTTTTTTCGTTTTTTTTTTATTTTATATCGGGTCGTCGGACGCTGTGATCAAAGATGAATGGACATTGCGGGACACTTTTTTTTTCTTCATAAAGGACTTGTCCCAAATTGTCTACTGTCATTTTTAACATTTTGACACATTGTCTTTGGTGAATGGGTAGGGGTACAATGTACCTGATACACATTCACATGGGGGTTGGCGGGATCTGGGGGTCCCCTTGTTAAAGCATCCTCCCCATGTTGAGGGCATGTGGCCTGGTTCGCCGCAGATTGTTCGGCGAACACTCTATGTTCAAGCCGAACTTACGTTCGACTGGAACATCGGGCTCATCCCTAGTGCTAAATAACAAAAAAATGGCTTGGTCATGAAGGAGGTAAAATCTTCCAGAGCTGAGGTGGATAATGTGCAAATATTCTGTGGATACTTGCCGGTTGTAGCATAAAGTTCTTGGGGGCATACAAGTTTTTTTTTTCTTTATTAAGGGTTTACTTCCACTTTAAGGGCTTCAAGAAACTTTGCAAATGCTTTGTTAAAGCTTACAATACACACTCTTATACAAGGTAATGCCTGTATGTACAAGGCCTTACTGGTATACTGAGTCACTCATCTGAACAAGCTATGTATGTAGATCAGAACAGTTGGAAGTCCTTGCTCACATTCAGTGATTCAAAGTATCGAAACAATAGGGTCATGCTAGCCAGGCAGCTACATTTTCAGAAGAGGAAAGAAACGGCAATCTCTTGTCTTTGGTACTCATTATAACATTATATTTTAGCAATTAAAACAATAAATGGATTATATTTCAATATACAGTGCCTTGAAGAAGTATTCATATCCCTAGAAATTTTCTACATTATGTCATGTTACAACCAAAAATGTAAATGTATTGTATTGGGATTTTATGTGATAGACCAACACAAAGTGGCACATAATTGTGAAGTGGAAGGAAAATGATAAATGGTTTATAAATTTTTTTACATATAAATATCTGAAAGTGTGATGTGCATTTGTATTCAGCCCCCTTTACTCTGATACCACTAACTAAAATCTAATGGAACTAATTGCCTTCAGAAGTCACCTAATTAGTAACTAAAGGCCACCTGTGTGTAATTTAATCTTAAGACACAACAAACATGTGGAAGTAGGTGCTCTGGTCAGATGAGACCAAAATTGAACTCTTTGACCTAAAAGCAAAACACGTGTGGCACAAAACGAACACTGCACATCACCCTAAACACACCATCCCCACTGTGGATCAAATTTTGCTGCAGCAGGTTCTTTACTTAGTACAGATGCGCCACTTTACAGGCAGACTATGGGGACCCCCAAGGCACTATATTTAACAGATTTTTTTTTTTTTTATTGTTTTACTCTATGCATCATTAAAATCACTGCTCCTTTAAAAACAATCTTTTTAAAAGTTTTTTTTTTTGCATTGGTACATGTCCCCCAGGGCAGTAGCCGAGCCCCATACTTTTGATTTTCCAAGGTCGGGTCAAGTTCATAGACTTCAATGGGCTTCACCATTCGGGATGAAACTTGATGTTTGAGAGTTCTGGAACCAAACCGGGGGGTGTTCTGCCCACCTCTAGCAGTACTTCTACTAGTACTAAATATGACAGCTTCCACATCGCACCTGCTTGCTGGGCATCTTAATAACCACGACACATTATCCCCCCCCATTCAGCTGTCCACTGGGCAATCCCTTTTGACAGCTGAAATGTAAACAAAGGGGTGGAGGATAAATGGCTGACATCACTGACTATTTACAGCCATGTCCTATTTGATCAATGACATCAGCATCCATCCCTGCCCCCTTGTTGACATTTCAGTTGTCAGGGGGAAACTTCCAGGCAGGGAGTGTAGCGAAAGATTCAGATTGTTGCGTAGGTCTTGGCATGTTTTTGTATCAGCTGGTTGGCCCCATTAATATCTATACTAGACCCTCATCTAAGATAAGGGTCTAGTATAGATGAAGAGAATCCCCAGCTCTTTGTTTACAAACAGATTGAAGCAGCCCAGAGCTGTAACTTATCAGCAATTAAAAAAAAAAATTCCCCATGTAAATGTCAGTTTTGCTGTGGTAGGTTAAATGCGTTGTGCAGATGTGCCACTTCACAGATATTTACAGGGCATCCACCAGGCACATTATTTGAACTAGTTTTTTCTAATGTTACATTTTACCCTTTGGCTTGCTACCAAACTTAATTTTTTATTTTTGCATATCCCCAGGGTAGTGCCTAGCCTCCCTTGCCTAGAACCCCCTTCCCCCCTAGAAAATGGCCATTATTGTTTATTTAACATTTGGTTCCCATTGACTTCAGTGGGATTTGGATTATGCACCCGAACTGTAGGTTCAGGCATTTGGGGAGTAAGAAGTCTTGCAGTCTAAAGTCTCTAACAGAGATTCAGCTCCTAGGTTGTGGCTCTGGAAATTATCTTTATATCCAAAAGGATCTATGCCTCATGCTTTTCCTGTAGGCTATTGGTCTTATGGAACACTCTCTCTGTCATACTGTGACAGATGAATACACTGGGCTTTCACACTTCATTCTTCTTCGGAAGTCTGTGGAGGGTCTGAATAATATTTCATTGATTTGATTAGGGAAAAGAAGGGGCTAATGAATGACAAAACCACCTGTTGTCCAATCACAGAAAGCATTGTATTCTGTGAATAGAATATAAGATGTTTTATGAATGAGTAAGAAGGGAGGAATGGGGAAAGTAAACAACATCATCCTTCTGTAGCACTTACCTCTGGAGGAGCCACTGAGAATATATCCAGGTCTCCCACAATATTACTGAGGCTGTCAGTCAGAAGTAGAGATGAGTTCGATGTTCAGGTCGAACATAAGTTCAACTCGGACATCGTGTGTTCGCTCATTCGCCGAACAGCAAACATTATGGTGTGTTTGCGGGAAATTCGAGCACCGCAGAACGCCCCATAATGCACTGCGAGATCGCAGTGCATTGTTGTATGATGATTGGCCAAAGCATGCATCTGAGCTGCATGCTTTGTCCAATCACAGCATGCTCTGCCAAGAGAGCCATAATTGGCCAAAGGCAGGGTGCCTTTGGCCAGTCATGGCCCATGCCCCACACTATATAAAGCTGCTTACACCCTGTGTAGTGTTGTTAGCGTGGACAGAGAGATAGCTTGAGTTAGATTAAGCAGGCAGGTTATTCAGTTAGTGGCAGTGTTTTTGCATTCTGTAGTGTACTGTTTCTAATACACTTCAAGCGGTGTACACAGTATGTAATACAGTGTGTACAGTTTCTACTACACTTCTGGTTGTGTACACAGTACACAATACAATGCAGCTGTAATACAGTTTCTAAGAAAGTGCAGGTGGTGTACACAGTATCTAATACAGTATGTACAGCTTCTACTACACTTCTGGTGGTGTACACAGTACACAATACAGTGCAGCCGTAGTACAGTTTCTAATAAATTGCAGGCGGTGTACACAGTATCTAATACAGTGTGTACAGTTTCTACTACACTTCTGGTGGTGTACACAGTACACAATACAGTGCAGCCGTATTAAAGTTTCTACTACTTTTCTGGTGGTGTACACAGTATCTAATACAGTGTGTACAGTTTCTACTATACTTCTGGTGGTGTACACAGTACACATTACAGTGCAGCTTTAGTACAGTTTCTAATAAAGTTCAGGCGGTGTACACAGTATCCAATACAGTTTGTACAGTTTCTACAACACTTCTTATAGTGTACACAGTACACAATACAGTGCAGCTGTAGTACTGTTTCTAATAAAGTGCAGGCGGTGTGCACAGTATCTAATACAGTGTGTACAGTTTCTACTACAGTTCTGGTGGTGTACACAGTACACAATACAGTGCAGCCGTAGTACAGTTTCTACTACTTTTCTGGTGGTGTACACAGTATCTAATACAGTGTGTACAGTTTCTACTACACTTCTGGTGGTGTACGCAGTACACAATACAGTGCAGCTGTAGTACAGTTTCTACTACTTTTCTGGTGGTGTTCACAGTATCTAATACAGTGTGTACAGTTTTTACTACATTTCTGGTGGTGTACACAGTACACATTACAATGCAGCTGTAGTACAGTTTCTAATAAAGTGCAGGCGGTGTACACAGTATCTAATACAGTGTGTACAGTTTATCCTGTACCTGACCGGCGCACGCCGATGTACGTCGGCAGAATGGCATGGGCGGGCAAATGGGCATACCTGTACGTCCCATCACGTGCACGGCGGTCGGGAGCTCTGTGAGTCGGGTTGCGGGTCCCACGGACTCGATGTCCACGGGGATACCCGCGATCGTCTCACGGAGAGGAAGAACGGGGAGATGCTAATGTAAACAAGCATCTCCCCGTTCTGCCTAGTGACAGTGTCACTGATCATAGCTCCCTGTGATC
This sequence comes from Aquarana catesbeiana, assembly GCF_042186555.1. Classification (NCBI taxonomy): domain Eukaryota; kingdom Metazoa; phylum Chordata; class Amphibia; order Anura; family Ranidae; genus Aquarana; species Aquarana catesbeiana. Next base: position 271,092,863 of record NC_133330.1, on the reverse strand, counting down.
GGGAGCTATGATCCGTGATGTGTCACAGCTAGCCTATCCCCCCTACAGTTAGAACACATCCCTAGGACACATTTAACCCCTACAGCGCCACCTAGTGTTAACCCCTTCACTGACAGTCACATTTACACAGTAATCAATGCAATTTTAATCGCACTGATCGCTGTATAAATGTGAATGGTCCCAAAATCACACTAAAATTGTCCGACGTATCTGCCATAATGTCACAGTCATGATAAAAATTGCTGATCGCCGCCATTACTAGTAAAAAAAAATATATTAATAAAAATGCCATAAAACTATCCCCTATTTTGTAGACGTTATAACTTTTGCGCAAACCAATCAATAAATGCTTATTGCGATTTTTTTTTACCAAAAATATGTAGAAGAATATGTATCGGCCTAAACTGAGGAAAAAAATGTTTCTTTATATATTTTTGGGGGATATTTATTCTAGCAAAAAGCAAAAAATAATGCATTTTTTTCAAAATTGTCGCTTTTTTATAGCGCAAAAAATAAAAACCGCAGAGGTGATCAAATACCACCAAAAGAAAGCTCTATTTGTGGGGAAAAAAAACATCAATTTTGTTTGGGACCGCGCAATTGTCAGTTAAAGTGACGCAGTGCCGAATTGCAAAAAGTGCTCTAGTCTTTGGCTAGCAAAATGGTCCGGGGCTTAAGTGGTTATACTATACTTCTGGTGGTATACACAGTATAAAATACAGTGCAGCCGTTGTACAGTTTCTAATACAGTGCAAGCGGTGTACACAGTATATAATACAGTGTAGTGTGGTGCTGCAAAACAAAAATACATAATGTTCGGAAGGCCATCAAGGAGAGGCAGACACTCACAGGCCACTAAAAGAGGGCAAGCGGGCTCTGTGTCTACAGTCAGCAGTGCTGGTCGTGGACATTGTGCATCCTCTGCAGATGGACATGGGGCACGCTTGTCCTTTTTTCCTGCTGCTGGCCATGTTATTGAGCCACAACATGCAGAAGAGTTGATGGAGTGGATAAGAAAGCTGTCCTCATCCTCTGTCACCCAGGCTCAGAGTAGTTTGCCTTCCAACGCAGCTGCCAAAGCGACCTATTCCACCGGCTCCTTGTCCACAATCACTCCTTCCGTAGCCCCACCATCATGCACGGAGGAGTCCCCAGAATTATTCGACCACAGTGTCGGGTAAATGCTGCTGGAGGATGCGCAGCGATTTGCGAAGGCTCCGATGTTGGTTCCCAGGTTGAGGAAGGGAGTAATGTGAGCCTAGAGGGAGGGGGTGCCACAGAAGGACAATAAACTGGCAGTCATGTTCCCCTAGCTGTAGCATACTGCCAAGTTTCCTCTAGTGACGAGGAGGGAGGGGATGATGAGTTCACTGACTGTACTTGGGACCTGAGAGAAGAGAGGAGGAGGCAGGATGTCCTCCAGGGGGCAGCTTAAGGGCAGCCACCCTATTGCATCACACCACAGAGCTCCACAGGTGCAGGGTGCTGCTGACTCCCCGCTGATTTTTAAAAGTTCCATGCCTTTTTCGACACGTGTGCAGCAGATCGCACTGTTGCTGTTTGCAACTTATGTCTGAAGAGGATCAAATGTGGCCAGAACAGCAGCTGCTTGGGCACCACATGCTTGACCAGACATATGATGACCTGCCATGCAGTCCATTGGCAACAGCACTTGAAAGACCCACATCAAAGAAAAAGGCGGACTTCTTCTTGCTCCTCATCTGGGATCTCCAACCCTACTATACCTGCAGTCCTCTCAAAAACCTGCACTGAGAGGAATAAGGGTATAGCAATAGGTGTCCCAAGTACTTGTAGCCAATCTGCTAGCAGTATCAGGCAAATTTCCCTACCCCAGTTGCTGAAACGTAAAAAGAAATTCGATCCCAGCCATCCACATGCTCGGCGTTTAAATGCTAGCTTGGCCAAAATGCTAGCACTGCAACTGCTGCCTTTTCAGCTGGTAGACTGTGCGCCCTTTCGTACATTTGTGGAATGTGCTGTACCTCAGTGGTATGTTCCAAAATGCCATTTCTTTTCACAGAAGGCCATTCCTGCTCTCTACCGGCATGTGGAAGGCAATGTTTTGGCCTCGTTGGACAGGGCGGCCAGCAGTAAGGTTCATATTACAGCTGACTCATGGTCCAGCAGGTATGGGCAGGGACGTTACCTTTCCTTCATGGTGCACTGGGTAACTCTGCTGGCAGCTGGGAAGGATGCAGGACAGGGTTCAGTGTTGTTGGAGCTTGTTCTTGCCCCACGCCTCCAAAATTCTAGTGGTGATTCTGCCACAGCTCTCTCCTCCACCCCCTCCTCTTCTTCCTCTATGGCCTCTTCTGCAGATTTGTCCTCTGAACCAGCGTTCAAGGGGCTACGCAAGTAGTCAAGCTAAAAGATGCCATACGGTGCTTGAGTTGTTCTGAGTTGAGTTGAGTTAGACTGGAGCAGATATTCTGTCAGCTCTGCGTGGGCAGGCTCAGAGGTGGTTGACGCCATGCCAGCTTCAGCCAGGAATGGTTATATGGGACAATTGCACCAACTTTCTCTCTGCCCTCCGACAGGGACACTTGACTAATGTTCCATGTTTGGCACATGTCCTGAATTTGGTGGTGCAGCAGTTCTTGAGTAGGTACCCACGCTCACAGGATCTCCTGAGGCAGGCCAGAAAAGTCTGTGGTAATTTCCGCTGGTCATACAATGCCAGTGCTGACATTCAAAGGAAATGCAACCTGCCCACCAACCGCCTCATTTGTGACATGCCCACCAGGTGGAACTCAATGTTGGCAATGCTGCAGTGGCTGCACACACAGCAGAGCGCCATGAATGAGTACCTGTGCGAGTATGGCACCAGGACAGGGTCAGGGGAGCTTGGCTTCTTTTAGCCATGCCAGTGGCTACTAATCAAGGATGCATGCACTGTCCTGTCACCATCTGAGGAGGCCACAAGGTTGGTGAGTAGGGATGAGCTTCGGGATCGGCTGTTGGATCGTTCGCCGAATTGCGAACGATATGGGCCATTCGCGCTAAATTCATGTGGCGTGTCACGGCCCATAATTCACTGCGGCATCGCAGTGCATTGCTGGCTGATGATTGGCCAAGCATGCACTATGACCCGCATGCTTGGCCAATCACAGCACCATCAGTAGAGAGAGCTGTAATTGGCCAAAGCCAGGGTGGCTTTGGCCAATTATGGCTCAGGGGGTTTAGAACACGCCCCACACTATATAAGGCTGCCTGCATGGCAGTCCTGTGTAGTGTGTTCCAGCGTGCTTAGAGAGAGAGAGAGACAGTGTCATTTCATTTGAGTTAGCTAGATTAGGCAGGACAGTCAGTGAGTTAGCTGCACTTACAGTGTATTATGTATATATATGCATCCCAGGTGTTGTGTATATATATATATATATATATATATATATATATATACACTGTATTCAGTTTAGCTAGATCCGTTCCTGTTATCTTCCTACTGACAGGCAGGCTTGTCTTGTTACAGTATTTACAGGTTGGTGGTGTTTTCCTGATCCTATCACTACCGCAGGCAGCTAAATAAGCTACAAGTTAGTTTTTTGCGAGCTCTGCACAGTGTTCACCTAAAGCTACCTGTAGAAGGTTGGTGGTGTTTTCCTGATCCTATCACTACCGCAGGCAGCTAAATAAGCTACAAGTTAGTTTTTTGCGAGCTCTGCACAGTGTTCACCTAAAGTTACCTGTAGAAGGTTGGTGGTGTTTTCCTGATCCTATCACTACCGCAGGTCGCTAAATAAGCTACAAGTTATTTTTTTGCAAGCTCTGCACAGTGTTCACCTAAAGCTACCTGTAGAAGGTTGGTGGTGTTTTCCTGATCCTATCACTACCGCAGGCAGCTAAATAAGCTACAAGTTCGTTTTTTGCGAGCTCTGCACAGTGTTCAGCTAAAGCTACCTGTAGAAGGTTGGTGGTGTTCTCATACTACAGGCAGGCAGTTGAGATATATATATATATATATATATATATATATATATATATATCCCAGCTTAGTGCAGCTACAGGCCATTAGTATGTCTGGAAGGTCAACAAGGAGAGGCAGACAGTCACAAGTTAATAAAAGAGGGCAAGCAGGCTCTGTGTCTAGAGGCAACAGTGCTGGTCGTGGAGACGGTGCATCCTTATCAGCACGTGGCCATGGGACACGCTTGGCCTTTTTTTCAGCAGCTGGCCGTGTTGAGCCGGAAGACTTGGTCGAGTGGATGACCAAGCCGTCCTCATCCTCCTCATCCTCTCTCACCCAGGCTCAGGGTACTTTGTCTGGCAAAGCAGCTGCCAACACGGCCTCTTCCCTCAGCTCAATGGCATCAGTGACTCCTTCCCTAGCCCCACCATGTCCTCCTGAGGAGTCCCTCGAACTGTTTAACCACAGTGTTGGGTACATGCTCCAGGAGGATGCCCAGGGTTTAGAAGGCTCTGATAATGATACTGAGCTAGATGAAGGCAGTAACGTGAGCACGGACAGAGGGGGTGCCCAAGAAGGACAGCAATCTGGCAGTCATGCTCCCCCTGCTGCAGCATACTGCCATGTTTGCTCCAGTGATGAGGAGGGAGGGGATGATGAGGTCACTGACTCAACGTGGGTGCCTGATAGGAGAGAGGAGGAGGAGGAGGCACATCACCAACAAGGCAAGATGCCCTCCAGGGGCCAGCAGGGCGCTGCTGTCTCTGCGCGTTATTCTAAAAGTTATTTGGTGTGGGCCTTTTTTGAGACGAGTGGATCAGATCGCACTGCTGCTGTTTGCAACATATGTCTCAAGCGTATCTCGCGTGGCCAAAACATCTCCCGCTTGGGCACCACATGCTTGACCAGACATATGTTGACCTGCCATGCAGTTCGTTGGCAAGCGTATCTAAAAGACCCACACCAAAGAACAAAGAGGACCTCTCCTTGCTCCTCATCAGCTGAGATCTCCAACCCCACTATACCTTCAGTCCTCTCTGAGACCTGCACTGAGAGGAATGAAGGTGTAGAATTAGGTGTGTCAAGGCCAAGTACTTGTGGGTAATCTGCTTTCGGTACACCGACGTCAGATTGTATCAGGCAAATTTCCCTGCCCCAGCTGCTGCACTGCCGAAAGAAGTTTGCTCCCAGCCATCCACATGCCCAGCGGTTGAATGCTAGCTTGGCAAAATTGCTAGCACTTCAACTGCTGCCTTTTCAGTTGGTAGACTCTGCCCCCTTCCGTGAGTTTGTGGAATGTGCGGTTCCTCAGTGGCAGGTACCCAAACGCCACTTTTTCTCATGGAAGGCGATTCCGGCTTCTACCGGCATGTGGAAGGCAATGTCTTGGCCTCGCTGGACAGGGCGGTCAGCGGTAAGGTGCATATTACCGCTGACTCATGGTCCAGCAGGCATGGACAGGGACGTTACCTAAGTTTCACCGCGCATTGGGTGACTCTGCTGGCAGCTGGGAAGGATGCAGGACAAGGTGCAGTAGTGTTGGAAATTGTTCCGCCACCATGCCGCCAAAATGCCATTACTAATGATTGTGACACACCTCTCTTCTCCACCCCCTCCTCTTCTTCTTCCTCCATGGCCTCTTCCTGTGCTTTGTCCTCGGAACGAGCAGTGCTCCGTAGCTGTTCAAGGGGCTACGCAAGTATGCAGGCCAAAAGATGCCATGAGGTGCTTGAGCTGGTGTGCTTGGGGGACAGGAGCCACACTGGGGCAGAGGTTCTGTCAGCTCTGCAGGGGCAGGTTCAGAGGTGGTTGACGCCATGCCAACTTAAGGCAGGAATGGTGGTTTGCGACAATGGCACCAACCTCCTCTCTGCCCTCTGACAGGGACAAATGACCCATGTGCCCTGTTTGGCTCACGTCCTTAACTTGGTGGTGCAGCGGTTCTTGGGCAGGTACCCGGGCTTACAGGATGTCCTGAGGCAGGCCAGGAAAGTCTGTGTGCATTTCTGCCGGTCATATGATGCCAGTGCTCGGCTGGCAGACCTCCAAAAGGAGTTTAACCTGCCCAAGAACCGCCTAATCTGTGACATGCCCACCAGGGGAACTCAACGTTGGCCATGCTGCAGCGGCTGCACACGCAGCAGAGGGCCATCAATGAGTACCTGTGTGACTATGGCACCAGGACAGGGTCAGGGGAGCTTGTTTTTTTTCCCCACGCCAGTGGGCCATGATCAGGGATGCATGCACTGTCCTGTCACCATTTGAGGAGGCCACGAGGATGGTGAGCAGTGACAGTGCATGCATCAGTGACACTGTCACCCTTGTCCACCTGTTGGAGCACACGCTTCATGGAATAATGGACAAAGCACTTGAGGCAGAACAGAGGCAGGAAGAGGAGGACTTCCTTAGCTCTCAAGGCCCCCTTTATCCAGACAGTGTTCCTGCGTGCCCGCCTAGCAACACAGGAAGAGGACGAGGACGAGGAGGAGGATGAGGAGGAGGAGGATTTTGTCAGTATGGAGGTGGAGCCTGGCACTCAGCATCAGCAGCAGTCTTTAAGGGATCAGTCCCAAGAAACACATGGACTTGTACGTGGCTGGGAGAAGGTGGCTGCGGACCATGTCGTCCTTAGTGACCCAGAGGACTCCGGACCGAATGCCTCAGCAAACCTACGCTGCATGGCCTCCCTGATCCTGCAAAGCCTGCATAAGGATCCTCGTATTCGTGGTATCAAGGAGAAGGACCAATACTGGCTGGCAACCCTCCTTGATCCACATTACAAGGATAAGGTTGCGGACCTTATCTTGCCGTCGCAGAGGGAGCAGAGAATGAAACATCTTCGGGAGGCCTTGCAGAAAGGTCTGTGCAACGCGTTCCCAGAAACTGAGAGGTTACAAACTCCTGTTTCTGGACAACGTGTGGCTGAGGCTTCGGTCAGTCAAAGAAGGAGCGGTAGAGAAGGTGGCCGTCTGACCGATGCGTTCAGACAATTTTTTAGTCCGCAGCCCCAAGGTTTGATCGGTTCCAGCAACCATCACCAGGAATACCTAGGGGCAAGATCTGACTTGGACACCTTTCGCCCCAAAAATCCTCTGAGTTACTGGGTCTTGAGGATGGATCACTGGCCAGAGCTTGCACAGTATGCAATTGAGCTACTGGCCTGTCCTGCATCCAGCGTTCTTTCGGAACGCACATTCAGTGCTGCTGGAGGCTTTGTAACCGATCACAGGGTGCGTCTGTCCACCGACTCGGTCGATCGACTGACCTTCATAAAAATGAATCAGTTTTGGATCACCACCAGCTACCAAGCACCTGATGCTGATGTAACCGAATATTTTTTTTTGAAATCTCAGATACCTTCAAAGACTGCCTATGCTGATGCTGAGTAATTATCCTCTTCCTCCTCAATGATCACGCTGATAGCTTGTAAGAACATTTTTGGTTCTGGGCGCTGCCACCAGTGCCTAAGGCCCAATATTTCAGCCCCTGTTTAACAGGGGTAACTAAATATGGGGTGATTTGCTTCCCTAGGTTAAAAAGAGCAGTGCCACATCCAATAATACAAATATATATAGAAAAAAGAGGTTCCCCTAAGTGGACTTTAACGGCACTTGCAAAAGGATATTAGATAGTAAGTATGTGTGACAAAGTATGAAAAATAAAAGGATAATATCCAGTGATAACCATGATGTTTCAAAGACAGCAACTGTACCAGCAACAATGCCCAATGCTATTCTAATTTTGGAGTTATAAAGTAAACCAACAAAACATATTATGTAAGTGAGTGATTGATTATCTAACTGCAAGTGATGAATACATTTATATCTACATGTTGTGCTAATTCACTCACCATCTTACATTTTAATTACTCTAGATGAATTTCTTTTTTCTACTACAACCCTGAAGAAGGACAAAAACACTGTTTATTCCGAAACGCTTTGGGTGTGAAAAGAGCCCTCGTATAGAATTTTACCGTTTGGTAACAACACTAAACTTGTTGACTGTGTAATATGTTCTGTTGAATTTATTGTACACAATGTTTTTAATCTATGTCATTTTCAAATAAAAAAATCCTTTTATTTTTCATACTTTGTCACACATACTTACTATCTAATATCCTTTTGCAAGTGCCGTTAAAGTCCACTTAGGGGAACCTCTTTTTTCTATATATATCTGTTTAACAGGGGTGTGTATTTACAATTTTTGATGCAATACTTTGCAGCAGGGCTCATTCCTGCGTTCCAACTAGAGTATCTGTGAGGGGTTGCAGTGTTGTGGCACCAGCACCAGTGCCTAAGGCCCAATTTTTCAGCCCCTGTTTAACAGGGGCGTGTAATTACAATTTTTGATGCAATACTTTGCAGCAGGGCTCGTTCCTGCGTTCCAACTAGAGTATCTGTGAGGGGTTGCAGTGTTGTGGCACCACCACACAAGGCCCAATTTTTCTGCCCCTGTTTAACAGTTGCGTGTAATTACAATTTTTGATGCAATACTTTGCAGCAGGGCTCATTCCTGCGTTCCAACTAGAGTATCTGTGAGGGGTTGCAGTGTTGTGGCACCAGCACCAGTGCCTAAGGCCCAATTTTTCAGCCCCTGTTTAACAGGGGTGTGTAATTACAATTTTTGATGCAACACTTTGCAATAGGGCTCGTTCCTACGTTCCAACTAGAGTATCTGTGAGGGGTTACACTGTTGTGGCACCAGCACCAGTGCCTAAGGCCCAATTTTTCAGCCCCTGTTCAACAGGGGCATGTAATTACAATTCTCGATCTAATATTTCACAGCAGGGCTCGTTTCTGCGCCCACCAAGAGCGAGTGAGGACTTACAGTGTTGTGGCACCAGCACCACCACCACCACCTAAGGCCCAATTTTTCTGCCCCTGTTCAACAGGGGCATGTAATTACAATTCTTGATCTAATATTTCACAGCAGAGCCCTGAGAGGGCTTACAGTGTTGTGGCCACAACAACACCTAAGGCCCAAATTTCTGCTGAGTATATAGGGCAGGCCCCTACTTTCAAACATCCAACTTACAAACTACTCCTACTTGCAAATGGAAGGAGACAATGGGAAGTGAGATGAAATCTACCCCTAGGAAGGGAAATTCTCTCCTGTAAGAGTTAATATGGGAAAAACATTTCTCCTTTCCATTGATGCTTTATCACCAATCCTTGTTTCACAAAAAAACCCAAATTTTCAAAAAACATTTGTCATTGGGACAAAAAGTGAGGTGAAATCTTCTGAAGAGGAACACAGACAGCAAAACAAATGTCACAGGGGTGATAACCCTTCCCTATGTTTTCCAAAAAGCTTAAAATAGATTTTTTGGCTGGAGCTAAACACGTTAAAAATGTACCAGTTCAAAATTACAAACAGATTCTACTTAACAACAAACCTACAGTCCCTGTCTTGTTTGCACCGCCTGTATACTGCTGTTCAGAGTACAGAGCCTGTATACTGCTGTTTCCTTTTTTAATTTGGGTATGGTGTTCCCCTTAATATCCATACAAGACCCAAAGGGCCTGGTAATGGACTGGGGGGTACCCATGCTGTTTGTCTCACTGATTTTCATCCATATTGCCAGGACCCGACATTACATTAAAGCCGCAAGTAGTTTTAAATGACTTTTTTCCTTTGATGACATTTTGTGCAGGGACTGTTCTAAGCGTGGGAAACACGCGCCACTTTACAGGCATACTATAGACACCCCCCAGGTATGAGATTTAAAGGAATATTTAACTTTTTTTTTACTTTAAGCATCATTAAAATCACTGCTCCCGAAAAAAACGTCCGTTTTTAAAAGTTTTTTTTGCATTGATACATGTCCCCTGGGGCAGGACCTGGGTCCCCAAACCCTTTTTAGGACAATACCACGCAAATTAGCCTTTAAAATGAGCACTTTTGATTTTGAACGTTCGAGTCCCATAGACGTCAATGGGGTTCTAACGTTCGTGCGAATTTTCGGTCCGTTCGCAGGTTCTGGTGCGAACTGAACTGGGGGGTGTTCGGCTCATCCCTAATGGTGAGCAGTGGCAATGCATGCGTCAGTGACACTGTCCCTCTAGTCTTCCTGCTGGTGCACACGCTTCCTGGAATCATGGACAGGGCACTTAAGGGAGAACAGCGGGAGGAAGAGGAGGACTTCCTTACCTCTGAAGGCCCCGTTTATCCAGATACCATTCCTGCGGGCCGGCCAAACACACCGGAAGAAGAGGAGAAGGATTGTGTCAGCATGGATGTAGAGGATAACACTCAGCAGCAGTCTTCAAGGGATGGTTTTCCGTCCCCAGAAACCCAAGGAGTTGTACGTTGCTGGGAGGAGGTAGTTATGGATCATGTGCTCCTTAGTGACCCAGAGGACTCAGAATCAAATGCCTCTGCAAACTTACACTGCATGGCCTCCCTGATTCTGCAAAGCCTGCGAAAGGACCCTAGGATTCGTGGTATTAAGGAGAGGGATCATTACTGGCTGGCAACCCTTCTTGATCCACGTTACAAGGGTAAGGTTGCAGAACTCATCCTGCCTTCGCAGAGGGAGCAGAGGATGAAACATCTTCAGGAGGCCTTGAAGAAAGGTTTGTGCAACGCATTTCCAGACCCTGGGAGGTTATAATTTCCTGGTGCTAGACAACGTGTTGCTGAGGCTTGGTTCAGTCAGAGGAAGAGCGGTGGCGAAGGTAGCCGGCTGACCGATGCCTTTAAACAATTTTTCAGTCCTCAGCGCCAAGGTCTGATCGGTTCAAGCAACCATCGCCAGCATCTGCATTACATGGTGCAGAAATATCTAGGGGCAAGAGCAGACTTGGAGACCTTTCCAACAGAGCATCCACTGGGTTACTAGGTCTTGAGGATGGACCACTAGCCAGAACTTGCTTAATATGCAATTGAGCTACTGGCCTGTCCTGCATCCAGTGTGCTTTCTGAACGCACATTCAGTGCTGCTGGAGGGTTTGTAACGGATCAAAGAGTGCACCTGTCCACAGACTCTGTTGATAGGCTCACATTCATCAAAATGAATCAGTCTTGGATCAGCGGCTATCAAGCACCTGATGCTGATGTAACTGATTGAATTTACTATGGATGTGGGATCCCTTGAAGACTGCTTATGCTGACTATCCTATTCCCCCTCAATCTTGATGATGCTAGCTTCCAACAATATTTTTGGTTTAGAGCACCACCACCACCACACAAGGCCCAATTTTTCTGTCCCTGTTTAACAGGAGCATGTAATTAAAATGTTTGATCTAATATTTCACAGCAGGACTTGTTCCTGCTCCCAACAAGAGTATCTGTGAGGGGATACAGTGTTGTGGCACCACCACCCAAAAACCCAATTTTTCTGCCTCTGTTTAACAGGGGTATGTAATTACAATTTTTGATATAATATTTTAATGTAGGGCCCGTTCCTGTGCCCAACAAGAGTATCTGTGAGGGCTTACAGTGTTGTGACACCACCCCCACCACCGAAGGCACACTTTTTCTGCCCCTGTTCAAAAGGGGCATGTAATTACAATTCTTGATATAATATTACAGCAGGACCCGTTCCTGCCCCCAACAAGAGTAACTGTGAGGGCTTACAGTGTTCTGGTACCACCAACACCTAAGGCCCAATTTTTTGCAGAGTATATAGGGCAGGCCATATAGTATATATACTGCTGTTCAGAGTATATAGTGCCTGGAGGCCTGGGGGACCCCCACGCCATTTAAAAAAAAATTTGGGTATGGGGTTCCCCTTAATATCCATACCAGACCTGAAGGGCCTGGTATGGATTTTGGGGGTGACATCCACGCCATTTTTTTTGGTATTTTTGGTATTTTCATCTATATTGCTGGGATCCGACAATACATTACAGCCACAAGCAGTTTTAAGTGACATTTTTTCCTTTAGAAATGTCATTTTGCTGTGGCACTGTTATAAACATGGGAAAGATGCGCTATTTTATAGGCATACTAAGGACACCCCCCAGGTACGATATTTAAAGGAATATTTCATTTTTATTGTTTCACTTTAAGCATTATTAAAATCACTGCTCCCGAAAAAACGGCTGTTTTTAAAACTTTTTTTTTGCATTGATACATGTCCCCTGGGGCAGGACCCAGGTCCCCAAACACGTTTTATGGCAATAACTTGCATATAAGCCTTTAAAATTAGCACTTTTGATTTTTCACGTTTGTGTCCTAGGAGGGTATTCGGCTCATCCCTAGTCACAAGCACAGTTCGGTGGCAGAGCCAGAAGATCACAGGTGACAGTAGTATCTGGCATGAATACAGGTTGGATTTTTAGCATTCACAGAATCTGCCCTAATGTGGTAGTGTATATTTAGCATTGGAGATAAATTAGCAGGACCAATCAAAAGTAAAAAAAAAAAGTTTTTCCCTAGAATACCACCTTAAACTTATACATGACTGATTTTTTGACTTGTGAGGACAGGAAGTTTGTGCAATTTTTCCTGTAATCAAACAACAACATTTAAATGTTCAAAGCTTTTTATTTATTTTTTTTATTTATTTTAGGATTTGTTCTGCAGTAGTAGGTGAAATCAGAGATGTCTGACTAGATCAAGAAGTCCTTTCTCCTACAGTGGGTATAGAAAAGAATCACCCCCCTTTAAACAATTCACATTTTGTTGCTTTGCAGTCTGAAATAAAGACAGAGACAGTTTTTGTTTTATCCAGCTGTATTTACTAGTGCAACTTATAACATCCAAGTGAAAGATGTTGGAAACTCCAACATGTAAGAAAAAAAAAATCAAAAACAGAATCACTGAGTTGTAATAAGGATCACCCCCTTATGTCAGTATTTTGTTGAACCATGTGCTTTAATTACAACCTTTAGTCTGATATGTCTCTACCAACTTTGCACATCTAGACTTTTCAATATTTGCCCACTCTTCTTTGCAGAACTGCTCAAGTTCAGTTAAATTTGATGGTGATTGTTTGTTTAATGCAGTCTTCAAGTCATTCCACAGATTTTCAGTTGGGTTTAGCTCTGACTAGGCCATGCAAAGACATTCACCTTTTTCTCCAACCACTGCATGGTCATTTTTGCTGAGTGCTTTGGGTCATTGTCATGTTGGAAGGTAAACCATCTCCCCATTGACAACTTTCTGGCAGAGGGCAGCGGATTTTTCTCAAGAATTTGACAGTATTTTGCCCCATCCATTTCTCCTTCTATCCTGACAAGTGCTCCAGTCTCTGCTGCAAAGAAACACCCCATAACAGGGTATAACCACCTCCATGCTTTACTGCAGGAATTATGTTATTTGGATGGTGAGCTGTATTGGATTTCCACGAGACATATCGTTAGGTGTTGAGGCCAAATAATTACATTTTAGTTTCATTCTGAGGCCACATGGAAAAAGGTGTTATGGTCAGATGAGACTAAAATTGTATTATTATTATTATTACTGCAAGTCTCCCAAATTTCCAATTTTTGGTTCTCCATTACTGGTTGGTGAGTATTGCATGGCATATCACTGCTGATTAAACTTTTATTTCCCTCTTGGCCAGTTATGTTCTGTTTCTTTTCTGGTCTCTAAATTTTATTGTACATTATTTTAGAAGTGACTTCAAAGTTGGCTGCATTGACAAAATCAGTGCTATTCAAGATGTGATGTGAATTGCCAGCAAAACGTAAGGAACAGTCACTTTAGCTGTTCACGGGTGTTGGAGCAAATGACATTAATTAGGGATTTGGCTTACGTATTTGTGTTACCTTTCCAATAATATAAAGCATGGCTATGGTAACACTTTGAACTACTCCTCAGCCATTAACAAGCGTTGCAGCTTTGCATCAGTGCATTCAATTTAATTGTGCCATGGAATATTTTTATAAGTTGGGAGGGGAGGGAAAGCAATTGTCACATTTGAGGTACTGCAACTCATTTCTCTGCAGGTGTCCTGAGACCATTCAGATTTAATGCTTAAGCCCTTAGTGTGGCCCTTTCACTTGATGGCCAGTTACTAAATGAAATCTTTTTTTTCTCTTCCAGGTATTCAAGCAAGTACATTGTATTTGATGTGAACATGGGGCAGAGCTGCAAAGGCCAGTGAAGTGATATTTCAGTTTTCAGTCACATGCATTAAAACACCTTACAATTTCTTTTCCCTTTAGGGATGATATCGGTAAGGTTTTTGGTTGAGTTCCTGGTTCCACATGTGATAATAATGAGGTTCTTGGCACCCCAAAAAATGGCGTCAAGGACACGGGGGTATCCTTATTCTTTGAAAAAGTTAGATTCAAATATTTGTCTGTAGGGTCAGCAAGCAATTGGCACATTCCATACACGGCCGGCCTTTAGACAGTTAAATCCCATTACAATAGAAAAGCCATTTTAAATAGGTAAACATTATTTCATAATTATTTTCTACATCTTTCTTATGTTCTTCCTATATTATTTGTAAATTATAAACCTAATAAAATAAGACTGAACTAAAAAAAAAAAATTAAATAAATATTTCTACAAGAACTGTGCTTGTGACTATTTCATTTTAGAAATGGCCATTAACAATTCTGCCATAACATGACTTAGCAGACTACTGACAACCAGAGATTTGCTAATGAGGTCTCTTATCTATCCCTTCACAGCATGTTTATGCAGGTCTGGATTATAAAACTAGATCCTTTTTTTATTATTTATTTAATACATTGTGCATTTACAGAACATATTCCAAGGCAGAAGTACAGATTACATGATGATGTAGCAAGGTCCCAGGCCTCCTTTGATTTAATGAGAACCTCCAGGGCCAGGAATAGCTGACATCCTTCTTTATGTAGTGGGTTGTGAGGCATGGTGGGTGCAGAGTAGTTAAAGTTATTGGGTGCCAGACACTTCTTGAATGCAAAAGAAAGTTTGTTTCTCTTAACAAACTTTTTTGGGGGAGAGAGGGTTAGGGCCAGGACACTCTTAGGTAGTTGCAAGATTAATTGGCAGACTGCGAGACTTCAATAGGAGGACAGCCATGCAGGGAAAGGCATCCAGCAAGACGCCACATCTGCATGTGCAGGAATGCTGTCTCCTATGGCAACGGTCTTTAACAATTCCTAACACAAAGCTTAACAGTTCCTTCACTTTCACTACAATCGCCCCTTGTAGTTCTTCAGCACATCGAGCTCCCGGTCTCTCACTAGACCCACTGATTTACTACCACTGAATCCCTTGACCTCCTCTAATCTTCATGGTGGTATCTTCCTCAAGCGTCACCCCCGCTTCTCTGCTGTGTCCCTAGCTTGGCACTCTAGATACCTCTCAAGCTTCACCACCTCTGGCCTGCTCGGTCCAGTGGGGGTGGCCCCATCTCTGCCCTAGCAGCCCTGGCAATATGACACACGTTCACCCAGACAGCCGTCCAGGTGGTACAGAACACAGATCACCTGACTCCACCCGAATATATAGGCTCTCATAGCACGCCAAGGGATCCAAGAAAACCCCTGCCCATTGGCTGAGATACCCCATATACCAATAACCTGACCTTGAGTTGCCCTTCTTGTATCTAGTACCACCAAGTACCCAGCCACCTAGTGGTAGAAGAGAAAAGTGCAACAAGGCCAAATATATCTCTACCAATCAACCAGGATAACTACGCCTGGCAAGTAAATTTGTCAGGAGCAACCCTGCCTAAACTGCAGGGTGCTACATCCTCCCCCTGCCCACAAAACCATGTCTCTGAGTTTGTAGAAAAATAATTTCTTTTAAAGCTGTCAAACCTGAGAGCGAGTGTCCTGGCAAAAACTGGGTAGGGAAACAGGTAAGGGTTAACAACATAACAATATAGAAATATAAACATATGTGTGGCGTACCACATGAATAAGCATAGGTGTCAAATAATCATATATAAAAAAAAAACTATGATGAGTCATACAGGACACTAAAGTATCAAAAATATCTATGTACAATTTTAAAGGCAGGCCTAAGCAACAACCTTGATTCCTCACTTTCTATCTAAAATATATGTACAGTGATAATATGGAAATAGGTTAGTGTTGAGGGCAGGTAGATCACTGTCTCTCCTTAGCAAAGGAAGACGAACTGACACAGAAACACCTGAAAAAGAGAATCAACAGCAATGCAAATGCATCCTATCCTAAGGTAAAATGGTGCCATATACAGTGGAGATGGAAAGTATTCAGACCCCTTTAAATTTTTCACTCTTTGTTATATTGCAGCCATTTGCTAAAATCAATTAAGTTCATTTTTTTCCTCATTAATGTAGACACAGCACCCCATATTGACAGAAAAACACAGAATTGTTGACATTTTTGCAGATTTATTAAAAAAGAAAAACTGAAATATCACATGATTCTAAGTATTCAGACCCTTTGCTCAGTATTTACTAGAATCACCCTTTTGATCTAATACAGCCATGAGTCTTTTTGGGAAAGATGCAACAAGTTTTTCACACCTGGATTTGGGGACCCTCTGCCATTCCTCCTTGCAGATCCTCTCCAGTTCTGTCAAGTTGGATGGTAAACGTTGGTGGACAGACCATTTTTAGGTCTCTCCAGAGATGCTCAATTGGGTTTAAATCAGGGCTCTGGCTCGTCCATTCAAGAACAGTCACGGAGTTGTTGTGATCCACTCCTTTGTTATTTTAGCTGTGTGCTTAGGCTCATTGTCTTGTTGGAAGGTAAACCTTCAGCCCAGTCTGATGTCCTAGGCACTCTGGAGAAGGTTTTCGTCCAGGATATCCCTGTACTTGGCCACATTCATCTTTCCCTCGATTGCAACCAGTCGTCCTGTCCCTGCAGCTGAAAAAACACCCCCACAGCATGATGTTGCCACCACCATGCTTCACTGTTGGGACTGTATTGGACAGATGATGAGCAGTGCCTGTTTTTCTCCACACATACCGCTTAGAATTAAGGCCAAAAAGTTCTATCTTGGTCTCATCAGACCAGAGAATCTTATTTGTCACCATCTTGGAGTCCTTCAGGTGTTTTTTTTAGCAAACTCCATGCGGGCTTTCATGTGTCTTGCACTGAGGAGAGGCTTCCGTCGGGCCACCCTGCCATAAAGCCCCGACTGGTGGAGGGCTGCAGTGATGGTTGACTTTCTACAATTTTCTCCCATCTCCCGACTGCATCTCTGGAGCTCAGCCACAGTGATCTTTTGGTTCTTCTTTACCTCTCTCACCAAGGCTCTTCTCCCCCAATAGCTCAGTTTGGCCGGATGGCCAGCTCTAGGAAGGGTTCTGGTCATCCCAAACGTCTTCCATTTAAAGATTATGGAGGCCACTGTGCTCTATGCAATTAGCAGACCTTCAGCTGTTGCAAAACTACAAGTCCCATCATGCCTCTGCCTCTGGGTGTCATACTTGTGGCTCTCAGAGTCTTGCTATGCCTCATGGGAATTGTAGTTCTGCAACAGCTGGAGGTCCGCTAATTGCATATCCCTGGTGTAGAACGATCTCAAGGATGATCAGCAGGAATGGACAGCACCTAAGTTAAATATATGAGTGTCAAAGCAAAGGGTCTGAATACTTAGGACCATGTGATATTTCAGTTTTTCTTTTTAATAAATCTGCAAAAATGTCAACAGTTCTGTGTCAATATGGGGTGCTGTGTGTACATTAAAGATAAAAAAGAAAAACAAATCAGCGCAAATATGTATATAAAGATGGCAAATAGCTGCTGAACACCAGGGTCAACAATCACAAATCCCTGAAAGCAATATAAAACAGATGGTGCAGCGCTAAGGTGTATGTAATAAAGTCCATAAATCGAACAATGAACACTGTATCCAAATGGTCATCAATGATGTGGCATCATGCAGAAAACTCAGTGGGTATATGTGATCCCTCCACCAATGTTAAAGATGGCCTCTCACCTCAGGCAGGGACCGTTTAATTACAGAGGGTCAAATGCACCTTCCCTTACGGGTCTAGGGAGATAGTAGGAAGCGGATCCAGATCAGTCAGATCACAGCAAAAAGAAAGGGCTATGCAGCAAGGATGATCCCAAAGCACATGAATCATGTAAATAGAGAAGGGTACAACATAGTGCTCTCCGCAAAGTAAACTTTAATGATAAACAATTGAAATTAAACTTACAAACATGGCACTAATCCAGTGCCAGATGCTAAAGCGTATGGATAAGAAAAGGATGCGAGATGGCCGGGGGTGACGTCACGACGCTTCCTTCCGAACGTGTTGCGTCCCTGTGGGAAGGGACTTCATCAGCGGATACGGTAGATGCGTGGTCACCCACGCTAAATAAACAAGAAGTACCCATAGCAACCAAACACTGCATTGATCGGCACAGCGTAAGGGCGGGGATCACTTAACAGAGACGTAATCCTGAAAGTGTCCCCACTAGCTGATAATAGAAAAACGGAGACATTTAAAATGGGAAAGACTAAAACATATTTAAAATACAAATAGAGGTATGCTCACAATCTGCACAACGTAAGACCATGCAGTGCAGTTCATTATGCTGACAGGCACATATAATATTAAAAAATGTATAAAAAATATATATTTTTAAAACCCAAGCTGTCAGAATGGACAGAATAAATCATATGTAATATATAAAAAGAATAAGTCATCCGCGACCATCTACTGCATCCACCAGAGAATATAAAAATATATAAATATATAAAATATAATTAATAAATTCTTAACGGTCAGTGATAAAGCAATTAATGTCAAAATCGACATTTAGTCCATCAGGGCAAAGAACATGGGTTTCATGTATCCAGTAAGATTCCCTCTTACTTAATTGACGTATGAAATTGCCTCCTCTCCAGTGTTTGGTGACCCTCTCAATACCCCAAAATTTTAAACCCTTCGGGTTCTGTTAGTGAAATAATTTAAAATGTTTGGACACGTTGTAGGTCTTGAGACCCTTTTTAATATTGACATGTTCCACCAGCCGAACATGTAAGGGTCTTGAAGTTCTGCCAATATATTGCAGCCCACACTCGCACTCCATCATATAAACTACCCCCACCGTGTCACAGGTAATTCATTGCTTAATGTCATATTCTCTATTGGTGGCAGATGCTAGGAACTTTTTCCGTTTTTTAATGTTTGCTTTTGAGTGCCTACAAGGGACACAGCGTCTACAGGCGTAGAAACCTCCCAAGAAAGAGAATAATCTATTAGCAGATGGCACCGGAGGGTTGAGAACACCAGGGGCAAGTCGATCTCTCAGGGAGCGTGCCTTTTTATAAATAAACTGGGGACATGCAGGTAAGACAGGACCCAACACCTTGTCCTGTTTTAAAATAGACCAATTTGTTTGAATAATTTTCTAAAATTTCCGATATTGCACATTATAATCTAAAATCATTTTAAAATTGTGGTTATTAAAGTGGAGTTCCACTCAAAAGTGGAACTTCCACTCATCGGATTCCCCCCCCCCTCCAGTGTCACAGTTGACACCTTTCAGGGGGGAGGGGGGTGCAGATACCTGTATATTACAGGTATCTGTACCCACTTCCGGCATAGATAGTCGCAGAATCTGCGGTTATTTACGCCCCTTCCTGTCCCCCCCTCCGCTGTCTGCTGGGAAACACACGGGTCCCAGAGACAGCAGGGACCATCCGTATTGCGCTGCGCGACTCGCGCATGCGCAGTAGGGAACCGGGAAGTGAAGCCTCAAGCCTTCACTTCCTGATTCCCTTACCGAAGATGGAGGCGGCAGCACCCGAGAACCGAGAGATGGTTCGGCCTCGGGTGCTGACATCGCGGGTGCCCTGGACAGGTAAGTGTCCATGTTTTAAAAGTCAGCAGCTGCAGTATTTGTAGCTGCTGACTTTTAAAAAAAAAATGTCGGCGGAGCTCCGCTTTAAGATTAGAATCCTTATTATGATCAGAAACCAATATGTGTCTATCCATGGTTTTGACCTTCATAATTTCTTCTTCTAGGTTTTGTCTGTCATAACCTTTTTGTTCGAACCGAGACATTAGAACATGTGACTGGGTGACAAAGTCATCTTCATTAGTGCAATTGCGACGTAATCTAATAAAATGTGTGTACATTAATGAGGAAAAAAATGAACTTAAATGATTTTAGTAAATAGCTGCAATATAACAAAGAGTGACTGGCATCACTATGGCGCCCCCCTTGATGGCCACTGGCATCACCTCCCCCACAGGCACACAACTCTCACTTCTCACTGGCTTACCCGCTTCCGGTACTTTCCTTACGGATGGTTTGGACATCAGAGTGAGCAGTTGGGCCCGACCTCGGCCTCGAGAAGCGATCGATGCACTGGGTCCTGATGCAGTCACCGAGGCGAGGGTAGCAGCCTCCGGCATGACTCCAGTAATGACTGGTGGGCTCGGGATATCACTCCCAGCCGGAATGGTGACATTCCTGTCCCAATCCACTTGTAAGATCCACGGAGCTTGAGTTGGGTAGATAACCTCAAACAGTTGCTCTCCGCAGCATCCACAGACGATCCAAGGCCTCAACTCATGCCGGAAACATTTCCCACAGATCAGTCCCAGAGCCTTGTAGCCTCCAGTTGTATACAAGACAAGCTTGCCCTTCGGTGTATACCGCACTCCAGTGTCAGTCAGAACAGGTTTCGTATCAGTCGAACCAAAACAAACACCCTAAGCGTACTTTCTCCAATCCGCCATTTCACTCACAAACTGCGCCATCTTTCTCTTCAACCCACAATCAGACACACATGGCAGGACTTCCTTATCCTCCTCTGCAGAGCAGAAACTCCTCCCCCTGCCAATGGATCAGTGCAATTGTTCTCTGAGAACTGTGGCACCCGCTTTCTTCAGGCTGAGGTGTGCCAAAACTGTACTGGAGTCCATTTTAGAGTCTGTATTAACCCTCACAGCACTGGCGGGAAGTGTCAAAAGACCAGGCTGATCCTTTTTCTTGAGCAGCGAGACTTGAGTGTTCTTCCCCACATAGGTAGCACACACGACAACACAGTCCATTAGAAGTGTAAAGATTACTTGCCACCTTCCCAGGGAGCCAGACTAAATCCCAGTGAAGCTGAGGCCTGTTGTTAGGGACCACTGCTGCAGAGAAAATGCCTCAGCCCCTCGTTGGGTGCCAAATGTAGCAAGTAGGGATGGGTGACCGGTTTGGCCCGAGCATAAGTTTGGGCCAAACTTTGGTTGTTCGGCAAACAACGAGCATTATGCGGTGTTTGTGGCAAATTCGAAAGCTAAGGACCTCTATGGGACACTAACATGAAAAACCAAAAGTGCTAATTTTAAAGGCTTATATACAAGTTATTGTCATAAGAAGTGTTTGGGAACCCGGGTCCTACCCCAGGAGACATGTATCAATGCAAAAAAAGTTTTAAAAACAGCAGTTTTTTCGGGAGCAGTGATTTTAATAATGCTTAAAGTGAAACAATAAAAATGAAATATTCTTTGAATATCGTGCCTGGGGGGTGTCTATAGTATGCCTGTAAAGTGGCCATGTTTAGAACAGTACCAGAGAAAAATGACATTTCTAAAGGAAAAAAGTAATTTAAAACTGATCACGGCTATAATGAATTGTCGGGTCTCGGCAATATAGATAAAACTCATTGAAAAAAACAGCATGGGTTCCCCCCCAGTCCATTACCAGGCGCTTTGGGTCTGGTATGAATATTAAGGGGAACCCTGAACCAAATTAAAAAAAAAAAATTGCTTGGGGTCCCCCCTGAAATCAATACCAGACCCTTCAGGTCTAGTATGGATTTTAACCACTTGCCGATCGCCGCACGCCGGTGTACATCCAAACTTTGGCGGCAGATATCGTTGTTATGGCAGCATCTAGCTGCCATAACCCCCGGTATCCCTGTTTTTGTGCGGCGGTCGGCTTTCAGATAAAAGTGGTCTCTGCTGCGGATTCGCCGCAAGATCACTTTTATCGGTGGCGTGAGAGGGGCCCCCCCTCCTGCCGCGATCCGGTGCCCTCCGCCACTTAACGGAGCCGTCGGTAGCGGCGGAGGCGATCGCTTCCATCTCCCTTCTGTGCCTGGAGACGAGTGAGGCTAATATGGCGCCCACTTGTCTCCATGACACCGCTGGGCGGAAGCAACGTCAAAACGTCACTTCTGCCCATACGTCTTAAAGGCACATTTTTTTCAATGTCATTTTTTTAAATGACTTTTTTTTTTTTATAATTGCATTTTAGTGTAAATATGAGATCTGAGGTCTTTTTGACCCCAGATCTCATATTTAAGAAGTCCTGTTATGCTTTTTTCTATTACTTTTTAAAACAGTCTAAAAATAAATAAAATCATGTAAAATAAATAATAAAAATAAAATTAAAAAAAAAAAACCCCGTCCCGACGAGCTCGCGCGCATAAGCGAACGCATACGTGAGTAGCGCCCGCATATGAAAACGGTGGTCAAACCACACATGTGAGGTATCGCCGCGACCGGTAGAGCAAGAGCAACAATTCTAGCCCTAGACCTCTTTTGTAACGCAAAACATGCAACCTGTAGAATTTTTTAAACGTCGCCCATGGAGATTTTTGAGGGTAAAAGTTTGACGCCATTCCACGAGCGGGAGCAATTTTGAAGCGTGACATGTTGGGTATCAATTTACTTGGCGTAACATTATATTTCACAATATAAAAAAAATTTGGGCTAACTTTACTGTTGTCTTATTTTTTTAATTAAAAAAAAGTTATTTTTTTCCCAAAAAAGTGCGCTTATAAGACCACTGCGCAAATACGGTGCAAAAAAAAGTATTGCATTGCCTGCCATTTTATTCTCTAGGGTGTTAGAAAAAACAATATATAATGTTTGGGGGTTCTAAGTAATTTTCTAGCAAAAAAACCTGTTTTAAACATGTAAACACCTAAAATCCAAAACAAGGCTGGTTCTTAAGTCTTTAAGGGGAACCCTGCGTCAAAATAAAAAAGAGTGCCCCCCCCCCAAATCCATGCCAGACCTTTACCTGAACACGCAATCTGGCAGGCCCCAGGAAGAGAGGGGGGACGAGAGAGCGCCCCCCTCCTGAACCGTATCAGGTCACATGCCCTCAACATGGGGGGATGCTTTGGAGTCACCCCCAAAGCACCTTGTCTCCATGTTGATGGGGACCAGGGCCTCATCCCCACAACCCCTGCCCGGTAGTTGTGGGGGTCTGCGGGCAGGGGGCTTATTGGAATCTGGAAGCCCCCTTTAACAAGGGGACCCCCAGATCCCAGCCTCCCCCCCTATCTGAATTGGTAACGGGTACATTGTACCCCTACCATTTCACAAAAATAGTGGATAAGTCCTTTATTATAAAATAAAAATGTCCCACGATGTAGATCCCTCTCACGCTACCCAACGAGCCAAAAAAAGACAAAAGCCGCAACAGCTCTGCCTCCATGTGAGGCTCCCGCCGAGTGACGCTTCTTCTCGGTGACAGCTGTTATATAGCTGAGGGCGGGGCCACTCGTTGACATAGACAGGCGAACCTGCCTTCCTCTGACGTAACGTGGCATCAGAGGGGGGGTGGGGTCACTCGTTTACATCACCGGGTGGCCCCGTCCTCATCTATATAACAGCTGTTTTTTTTTTATTTGGTGCAGGGTTCCCCTTAATATCCACACCAGACCTGAAGAACCTTGTATGGATTTTGGGGGGACCCCCACGCAATTTTTTTTTAACGTTGTGGTGCGGGGTTCCCCTTAGTATTCACACCAGACCCAAAGGGCCTGGTAATGGACTCGGGGGGAACCCATGCCGTTTTTTTCATTGAGTTTTATCCATATTGCCAAGACCCGACAATTCATTACAGCCGCGATCAGCTTTAAATGACTTTTTTTCTTTTAGAAATGTAATTTTGCTCTGGTACAGTTCTAAACATGGGAAAACGTCACCACTTTACAGGCAAACTATAGACACCCCCCAGGCACGATATTTAAAGGAATATTTCATTTTTATTGTTTCACTTTAAGCATTATTAAAATCACTGCTCCCGAAAAAACGGCTGTTTTTAAAACTTTTTTTGCATTGAAACATGTCCCCTGGGGCAGGACCAGGGTCCCCAAACACTTTTTATGACAATAGCTTGCATATAAGCCTTTAAAATGAGCACTTTCGATTTTTCATGTTCGTGTCCCATAGACTTTAATGGTGTTCGTGTGTTCGTCCAAATTTTTTGCCTGTTTGCAACTTCTGGTGTGAAACGAACCGGGGGGTGTTCAGCTCATCCTTGGTAGCAAGGTCCCAGGTGTCCTTTGATTTAATGAGAACCCCCAGGGATAGCTGACATCCTGTATGTAGTGGGTATTGAGGCATGGTGGTGCCAGACACTCCTTGAATGCAAAAGAAAGTTTATTTCTCTTAACAACTTTTTTGGGGGACCAGGCACCCTTAGGTAGATTTGCAAGATTAATTGGCTGACTCCGAGACTTCAATAGGAGGACAGCCATGCAGGGAAAGGCATCCAGCAAGATGCCACATCTGCATGTGCAGGAATGCTGTCTCCTATAGCAACAGTCTTTAACAGTTCCTAACACAAAGCTTAACAGTTCCTTCGCTTTCACTACAATCGCCCCTTGTAGTTCTTCAGCACACTGAGCTCCCAGTCTCTCACTAGACCCACTGAGTCACTGCCACTGGTCCCTGGTAATTAGGCGGATAGTCCCTTAGTGACAGCTTACCCTCTATCTCCGACCATGACAGGTTCTCCGGCCGGCAGAACCGTCACTTTTGGTTGGACTACAAGCCGCAGTCCCAACCCTGTGCTGCTCTCTTGATTCTGGATAGGCCCTCAGACAGCCTAGCAGCCAGGTGTGCCCAGGATAGGCCCCATCTCCGGCCTAGCAGCATGGGCAATATGACACACCACAACTGTCCAGGTGGCACAGAACACAGATCATCTTACTCTACCTGAATATATAGGCTCTCCCAGCAGGCCAAGATATCCAAGAAAACCCCTGCTCATTGGCTGAGATACCCCATATACCCATAACCTGACCTTGTGTTGCCCTTCTCGTATCTAGTACCACCAAGTACCTGGCCACCTAGTGGTAGAAGAGAAAATTGCAACAAAGTCGAACTTAGGGAGAAAACAATAGATCTGTACCAATCAACCAGGATAACTACTCCTGGCAAGTAAATTTGTGAGGAGCAACCCTGCCTAAACTTCAGGGTGCTACAATGACATGACAAGTTCACACATTACAGTCTCATGCGTATCAGCGCATACAAGAGTAATGATCTCTTGAAAAGTAGGATGATAGAGACAGTAAAAATATACAAAATGATAGTCAGGGGGGTAGGGATGGGCCAAACACCCCTTGGTTCGGTTTGCACCAGAAAATACCGAACAGGCAAAAAATTTGGCAGAACACACGAACACCGTTAAAGTCTATGGGACACGAACATGAATAATTAAAAGTGCTCATTTTAAAGGCTTATATGCACGTTATTGTCATAAAAAGGGTTTTGTGACCTGGGTCCTGCCCCAGGGGACATGTATCAATGCAATTTTTTTTTAAGAACGGACCTTTTAAAAAAAAAACCTTCCTGAACCGTACCAGGCCACATGCCCTTAACGTGGGGAGGGTGCTTTGGGGTAGCCCCTCAAAGCACCTTGTCCCCATTATGATGGGGACAAGGGCCTCATCCCCACAACCCTTGCCTGGTGGTTGTGGGGGTCTGCGGGCGAGGGGCTTATTGGAATCTGGAAGCCCCCTTTAACAAGGGGACTCCCAGAACCCGGCCTTCCCCCTGTGTGAAATGGTAACGGGGTACAAATGTACCCCTACCATTTTTACAAAAATAGTGTAAAAATGTTAAAAATGACAAGACACAGCTTGGGGGCAAGTCCTTTATTAAAAAAATAAAAATGTCCCACGATGTCCATTCATCTTCTTCTTGACCGCGACCGATCCACCTCAGTGGGATACTCCCGCCGTGTGACGCTTCTGTGCTTGTGACAGTTTTTATATAACTGATGGCAGGGCCACCCGGTGATATACCTGGGTGACCCCACCCCCTCTGACACCACAGGACTTCCCTATGGCTTTCCCGTGGCATCAGAGGGGGGCAGGAACCTCCCATTGAGGCGGATCAGTTGCGGTCGAGAAGAAGATGAATGGACATCGTGGGACATTTTTATTTTTTAATAAAGGACTTGTCCCCAAGCTGTGTCTTGTCGTTTTTAACATTTTGACACTTTTTTGTGAAATGGTAGGCAGTAACGCACACAGAAGTAAATGGCGTTAAACTGGCAGTAACGCAATCAAATAGACGGTGTTCCCTTCAGGACTGGTATGGATTTTTGAGGGGACCCCTACGCCATTTTTTAAAAATTTGGCGCAGGGTTCCCCTTAATTTCCATATCAGACCCGAAGGGCCTGGTATGGATTTTAGGGGGACCCCCCACGCAGTTTTTTTCTTACATTTTGGTTCGGGGTTCCCCTTAATATTCATACGAGACCCACAGGGCCTGGTAATGGACTTGGGGGGGATCCCATGTTAATTTTTTCAATGAGTTTTATCTATATTGCCGAGACCTGACAATTCAATACAGCCGCGATCAGTTTTAAATGACAATTTTTCCTTTAGAAATGTAATTTTGCTGTGGCACTGTTCTAAATACGGGGGGAAAAAAAGCATTAAAAAAATCATTGCTCCCGAAAAAAACATCAGTTTAAAAAAAAAAACAAAGAATTTTCATTGATACATGTCCCCTGGGGCAGGACCCAGATCCCCAAACACTTTTTATGACAATAACTTGCATATAAGCCTTTAAAATTAACACTTTTGATTTTTCATGTTAGTGTACCATATACTTTAACGGTGTTTCGGTGGCTTTCGAATTTGCCCCGAACACCGCATATTGTTCGGTGTTCACAAACCATCCGAACAACCAAAGACCGGCCCGAACTTATCCTCGGCCCGAACCGTTCGCCCATCCCTACAGCAGGGTACTCAACCCATAATATATCACAGGTCTTTAAAAAAGTGTAACAGATGCTGCATGCTGTTAGTGGGCCTAGCATCTCCTCCGGTCTTAGAATTAAAGAAAGGTAGATATCCTGGTCAGCACTGTATAAATTAAAGCGCAGCTCCACCCAAAAGGGGAAGTTCCGCTTGTTTGCTTCCTCCCCCCCTCTAGTGTCACATTTGTCACCTTTCAGGGGAGGTGGGTGTTTTCTTTTCCACTTCTGGATCTTGAACCCCTCCTCCTTCCCCTGCCGCCAGGCCATTCACAAAGAGCAGTGTGCTTCACGCATGTGCAGTGGGGAACCGGCTGTGAAGCCGCAAGGCTGAAACAAATGGGTTTGTTTGGCCCCCCGAACCGACCATAATGCATTGCGGCGCTGAACTGTGCATTGCAAGCCTTGATTAGCTGCAGCAGTGAAAGCTTCAGCCAATCAGGGCACAGAGCACTGTCAGAGTCATGATTGGACACTGTCGTCATGACTTTTTCCAATTATGGCTCATTGCCGCCCCACAGTATAAAAGTATTCTTTCAATGGCAGCCATTTTCAGTCGTATTTCTGCGTGGAGAGAGATAGAACAGGGCTCTGTTCAGTGCTATTAGTTAGTTAGTGTGCTCTACTGTGCTTTTTTGCTTCAATTGTCAGTGTAGAATATTAGTTTAGTGTCAGTCTAGGGATAGTGTGAGCGTAGTGAGGAGGACCATCATTCAGCTTTGCATAGTGTTCAGCTAGAGTAGGGACAGCTCAGATAGTTTTACTGTAGTGTAGTGAGACAGTGTCATTAACACATACATTAGTGTACAGTAGGGACAGCTCAGATAGTTTCAGTGTAGTGTAGTGAGACTATGTCAGTAATCTTTACATTAGTGTATAGCTAGAGTAGGGACAGTTCAGATAGCGTCAGTGTAGTGACGGTTGAACACCGTCTATTTGATTGTGTTACTGCCAGTTTAACGCCATTTACTTCTGTGCGCTTTACTGCCAGTTTAACGCCATATATTTTTGTGTGTGTTACTGCCAGTTTAACTCCATATAGTTCTGTGTGCGTTACTGCCAGTTTAACGCCATATCGTTTTGTGTGCGTTACTGCCAGTTTAACGCCATATAGTTTTGTGTGTGTTATTGCCAGTTTAATGCCATATTGTTCTGTGGGTGTTACTGCCAGTTTAAAGGCATATAGTTCTTTGTGCATTACTGCCAGTTTAATGCCATATAGTTTTGTGCGTTACTGCCAGTTTAACGCCATTTACTTCTGTGTGCGTTACTGCCAGTTTAAAGCCATATAGTTCTGTGTAAGTTACTGCCAGTTTAACGCCATATAGTTCTGTGTGCGTTACTGCCAGTTTAATGCCATTTACTTCTGTGTGCGTTACTGCCAGTTTAATGCCATATAGTTCTGTGCGTCACTGTACATTTGGCGCATTATATTGCAGTAAATTATAGTGTATCCATGGAGTGTGTCTGTGTAGTGTGAGTACTCAAATTAACCACTTCAGCCCCAGAAGAATTTACCCCCTTCCTGACCAGTGCGTTTTTTGTGATTCGGCACTGCGTCGCTTTAACTGACAATTGCGCGGTCGTGCGACGTGGCTCCCAAACAAAATTGACGTCCTTTTTTTCCCACAAATAGAGCTTTCTTTTGGTGGTATTTGATCACCTCTGTGGTTTTTATTTTTTGCACTATAACCAAAAAAATTGCGTCAATTTTGAAAAAAACGCATTATTTTTTACTTTTTGCTATAATAAATGTCCCCAAAAAATATTTAAAAAAACATTTTTTTCCTCAGTTTAGGCCAATACGTATTCTTCTACATATTTTTGGTAAAATAAATTGCAATAAGCGTTTATTGATTGGTTTGCGCAAAAGTTATAGCATTTACAAAATAGGGGGTAGTTTTATGGCATTTTTATTAATAATTTTATTTTACTACTAATGGCGGTGATCAGCGATTTTTATTGTGACTGCGACATTATGGCGGACATGTCGGACATTTTTGACACATTTTTGGGACCACTGTCATTTATACAGCAATCAGTGCTATAAAAATGCACTGATTCCTGTGTAAATGACACTGGCATTGAAGGGGTTAACCACTAGGGGGCGGAGAGGGGTTAAGTCAATACTTGGGATGTGTTCTAACTGTAGGGGGGATGGGCTAGCTGTGACACATCACTGATCTCTGCTCCCGAAGACAGGGAGCAGAGATCAGTGACACTGTCACTAGGCAGAATGGGGAGATGCTTGTTTACATCAGCATCTCCCCATTCGTCCTCTCTGTGAGGCGATCGTGGGTATCCCCACGGCGATCGAGTCCTTGGGACCCTCGACCCGACTCACGGAGCTCACGGCAGCGTGCACACGGCAGCAAAATCAAAGTACCGTACAGGTACGTTACTTTGCGCAGCCGTGCCATTCTGCCGACGTATATCTACAGGAGCCGGTCGGGAAGCGGTTAAAGTGCACCAAACACCTCTTTACATTGATTAAAGTGCATCTACGTACAGATTTCAACTTCTTCTTTACATTTGCTTATAAGCACCGCCCCCTTCCTCCCAATAATGTCTGTGAGGACAACAAAGAAAGGCAGACGTTCCCTTGGCCAGCAACAAATGTGTCCACAGGCAAAGGTGGACGTGGTGGTGAGTCCTCAAGCAGGGCATCATTTCTTCCGTTTAGTGAGTTTGCCGTGCTATCCAGCCACAGCATGCAGAGGAGGTGGTGGACTGGCTTACTAAACCTTCCTCATCGTCCTCATCCTCTGTCATGCAAGCAGAGACAAGTGTGCAGTCCCCTGCAGTTGCCAGAGTGAATAAACCTGCCTCCTTGTCCACATCTATTCCTGCCATAGCCCCAACATCAGCCATTGAGGAGTCAGCTGAGTTATTTGACCACAGCATCAGCCACTTGCTCCTTGATGATGCCCAGCCATTACTGGATTCAGATGTTGATTCTGCTGTTGAGGATGACAGGAAAATGAGCCTGGAGAGAGGGAGGAACACTGGTAAACAAATTGGCATTCATGTTCCCCAAGCCACAGCGTATTGCCAAGTTGTCTCCAGTGGTAATGATGAAGATGGAGGAGATGGAGATGATGATGATGAGGTCACTGATGTGACTTGGGTACCAGATAGAGCAGAGGAGGAAACTGAAGGTGAGGCAGCACAACCCCAAGGAGGCCGACATCAAGAAGGAGTAGAGAGCAGCCACCCTATTCCATCACATTCTGCAGCTGTTATCTCCCGGCCCACTCCCCAAAGCTCAGCTGTCTGGTCCTTTTTCAGCACATCTGCAGCAGATCGCACTGTTGCTATCTGCAAACTGTGTCTCAGGCACATCAAATGTGGAAAAAACACCAACCATTTGGGTAACACATGCTTAACAAGGCATTTAATGTCCAACCACTCAGCCCGTTGGCAAGAGCACCTAAAAGTCTCTCCTCCTCCTTACCCACTTCAGTCTGTCCCTGCTATACTGAATCATTACCTCTCAGCAGCCTCCACTGATAGGGATGATGGTATAGCAAGGGGTGTTACCATCATCCCTGTCATCTGCCAGCAGCACACCACCAGCTGTAGACCGTAGCCGGCAAATTTCTCTGCCCCATCTGCTGCAGCGGAAAAAAATACAGTCCCTGCCACCCACATGCCCAGCGTCTAAATGCAAGCTTATCAAAGCTGCTGGCTCTCCAACTTCTGCCTTTCAGCCTGGTGGAATCTGCCCCCTTCCATGAATTCGCACAATGTGTTGTACCACAATGGCAGGTTCCCAGTCACTACTACTTTTCACGTAAGGCCGCTCCCTCTCTCTACCATCACGTGGAAGGGAATATTCTAACATTGTTGAGCAAGGCAGTCAGCCGTAAAATCCACCTTACTGCTGACATGTGGTCCAGCAAGCATGGACAGGGATGATATATTTCGTTCACAGCACACTGGGTAATGCTGCTTGCAACTAGAAAGGATGCAGGACAGGCCTCGGTGCTGCAGCTTATTGTGCCCCCACGTCTCCATACAGCTGGTGATGATGATGCCAGGCCTGTGAGCTCTACCCCCTCCTCCGCCACCTCCATGCCCTCCTCTGCAGAATTGTCCTATGAACATCAGGTACCCCCAAGTGTTCAAAGGGCTATTCCCAGAGTTAGGCTAAAAGGTGCCATGCAGTGCTTCAGCTGGTGTGTTTAGGGGACAGGAACCACATCAGAACAGAGATTCTTGCAGCTCTGCAGGGACAGGCCCAGAGGTGGTTCACACCATGCCAGCTGGAGCCAGGAATGGTGGTGTGCGATAATGGCTCAAACCTCCCGTCCGCCCTTAGATAGGGAAAGTTGACACATGTGCCATGCCTGGCACATGTCCTCAATTTGGTGGTGCAGCATTTCCTAAATACGTACCCAGGGTTGCAAGATGTGCTAAAGCTGGCCAGAAGCGTCTGTAGCCATTTCAGGCGGTCATACACAGCCAGTGCTTGGTTGGCTGAAATTCAGCAGGAAATCCACCTGCCCGTAAACCGCCTGATTTGTGACATGCTCACCAGGTGGAACTCGACTTTGGCAATGCTGCGGCGGCTATACATGCAGCAGAGGACCGTCAACGAGTACCTGTGCAAATACGGCACGACGACAGGCTCAGGCCGCCTCTGCTTTTTTTCCCCATGCCAATGGCTGATCATTAAGGATGCATGCACTGTATTGTCACCATTTGAGGAGGCCACAAGGATGGTGAGTTGTGACAGTGCATGCATCAGTGACACAATCCCTGTTGTGTTCCTGCTGGAGCAGACTCTGCATGGCATTATGGACAGGGCACTGGAGGCAGAGCAGCAGGAGGAAGAGAAGGACTTCCTTTCCTCTCAAGGCCTACTTTATCCAGACACCATCATTCCTATGTCACTGAACACAAAGGAGGAGAGAAGGGATGAGGATGAGGATTCTGACACTTTCATAGGCTTCAAAGAAGAGGAAGACATGCGTCAAGCGATGGCTTTCCAACCCCAGGACCCTTGGGAGTAGTACATGGCTGGGAGGAGGAAGTTCCAGATGCTGTCATCCTGAGTGACCCTGAGGAGTCTGCTTCTCAAGCCTCTGCAAATTTTAAGGCGCATGGGCAACCTCATGCTTCAAAGCCTGCGAAAGGATCCAAGAATACGTGGCATAAAGGAGAAGGATGATTACTGGTTGGCAGCCCTCCTTGACCACCGTTATAAGGGGAAGGTCTCAGAACTCATCCCATCCCCACAGAGAGTGCAGAAGATAAAATCTCTTGAGGACACATTAAAGAGGATTTTATTGAACGTTTTTCCTGACTCCAGTAAGTTACAGTGTCGTGGAAAACATCGTTTTGAGTCTTCTATTGGGCAAGAGAGGAGCGTTGGAGAAGGCGTCCGCCTAAGTGAGGCATTTCTGAATTTTTTTAGTCCTCGCCGCCCAGGGCTGTCAGCTTCCACATCCCATTGGCAGTGTCTGCATCACATGGTGGATGATTACCTTGGGCCAAAACAGAGATGGAGAGGTTTCCAGCTGACAATCCACTGACTTACTGGGTCATGAGAATAGACCACTGGCCAGAACTTGCCCAGTATGCTATTGAGTTGTTGGGCTGCCCTGCATCCAGTGTGCTTTCAGAGCGGGCATTCAGTACTGCAGGAGGTTTCGTTACTAATCATAGAACGCGTCTGTCCAGAGACTCCGTGGACTGTTTGACTTTTATAAAAATAAACCAGTCCTGGATTACCAGCTATGTAGCCCCTGATACCGATGTCACTGATTAAGTCTTTTTGGGATGTGGAATCTCTGCAGGACTTCAACGCTGCCTATCTTTGAGGGTGCCCCCGACACACAAAGAGTAATTTTTCTGCACCTGTTTGACAGGTGCATATGATTGCAATTTTTTACAGCAAGGTCAATTCTTGCTTTTATCAAGATTACCTCTATAGGGTTACGGTGGAAAGGCGCCACCAACACCCTAAGACCAATTTTTCTGAACTTGTTTGACAGGTGCATATCATTGCAATTTTTTACAGCCAGGCCAATTCTTGCTTTCATCAAGATCACCTCTATAGGGTTACGGTGGGAAGGGGCCCCCGACACCCAAAGACCAATTTTTCTGCACCCGTTACTTCTATACAAAGTCAAAGTGACACCAGAATGTATCCAAAAAAATCTCTAATCTTGTGCCCAGTGCACTACATTGTGGCCTCATCATACACACTGGCTCCCCAGTTGTTGCTGAGCAAAATAAAGGCAGCTTGCAAGGAAAATGTAATTTTTTGGCTTTATAAATGCAATTATTGCTGCAGCAGATTCTAGACATGGTACAGATCTGTCACTTTACAGGTAGACTAAGGGGACCCCCCAGGCACTATATTGGAAGACAATTTTCATTTTTAGGCTTTCACTTTAAAAATCAAAAAAATCACTGCTCATTTAAAAATGATGTTTTTCACAAACTTTTTTTTTTTTATTGATACATGTCCCCCAGGGCAGGACCCAGACCCCTATAACCATTGTATGCCCAAATACTTACATATAAACCTTTAAAATGGGCACTTTTGATTTCCGAATTTTCGCGGTGTTCGGAAGTTCTGGTTCAAACCGAACAGGGGTTCGTTCTGCCCATCCCTAGTTTGGAGTAATTTTGGTGCCTAGATAATTCATAGTGAAGTTGACCCAGTGGAACAGGTAAGATTGTCTTAAATTGGTTACTCTGTCAAGAGGGAGAGTGATATTCAAGGCCTCAGAGTTCAAATAGTTAATGGAAAATTGATAAAAAATAGGAGATCATCAGCATAAGCAGCGATCCTATGTTCCATAGTAGAAAGGCATATTCCTTGGATAGCCGGGTCTAATCTCATCCTACAAAGGAGTGGTTCAGGGTTCAGGATAGAAACTATAGGGGAAAGGGGGCATCTCTGCTTGGTCTCATTGGATAAGGGAAAATAATCGGATCGGGTTTCATTCACCCTAACTGCAGCCGTGGGGGAAGAATAGAGGGCAAAGATCTATGCCAGATCTCTTTTTTAATGGCATCAGAAAGGATGTATGGAAACCAGACCTAAGTAATAAACATCAATTAGCATTGATTAGTCCAAGCTCACCACTTTAGGCCAAATTTGTTGATCCATTGTAAAAGAGTTTACAGAAAGCAGCATACACATTTCCAAGCCAACATCCTATTAGTCCAGGTTTATAGACCTATCTTAAAATGGTTTAGCCTGTAAAACACTCCAATTTCCTATGTGCCTTTCCCCGAAGAGTCAAAATTTAAATGTGTTTCATGACTCCTGGGCTAATAACATTACAGCAAGATATCAAATAAATTACCAGTATTTTACTACCAAACACATGTATATTATGAGGTGCAGCAAGTGAAGTAGGCACATTCCATCTCATAAGTGATATACTGTAGGTATATGATACATAACATATTTAAATTTGTTCAAAGGATAATTTTAGGCTGCAAAAAACAAACAAAATTCCCAGCTCACTTACCAGCCACAACATTGCCCTTCCATGTGCTTCTTGCTGTAAAGGCCAGTTATAGGTTGGGGTGGTTGCAATTTGTTTATATAATTGTATGCTGCATATTAAAATATGAGTTGTGGCAGGGGGTACGTTCAAAATATTAATTCATTTGAAATTTCAGTAATTTTTTTTTTTTTTTTTTTTACTCAGAATTTTTTTTTTTATTTTAATATAATGCATACATTTCTCAAAACAGTTGTACATACTGTATGATAATACAATTTCTATAAAATTATACAAAATCACTTGTATTTTCATTGTTATGTCTTATCCCATCCTTTTACCCACCCCAATCCTTTCCCCCTCCCTCCCCCACCTCCACCCAACTAACATTACTTATAAGTTACATCATTTTATTCGCCACTCCCTTATTTACCTCTGACTTTCCCCACAACCTATTTTTTTTTTGACTAATTGTACAATCATCACCTCTTCAGGCCCACTTACTGTCCTGTTCCTTCTTCTCCCCTTTCCTTCCTTATACTCTCTCTTCCTCCCTTACCATCTCCATTTTATCTGTTCTTTCCTCTCTTCCGATCCCCCTATTTCTCTACATCTAGAGCTTCTCCACTACTTGATGAGGGGCCACATCCACATCCCCCAACCAAGGTTGCCATATTTTATCGAATTTCCCCTTGTCACTTCTACGGCTGTAGGCCAGTCGTTCTCTAGGAAGGAGAGAATTTACGTATGAGATCCATTGCTTCCCTGTGGGTACTGTAGGGGCCATCCAGTGTTTTTCAATAAGTTTTCTAGTTAAATACATCAATCTAGTTATCATAAGAAACTTTCCTCCCGGAAACATTATTGCATCAATAGCACCGAGCAGATAAACTGTCGGGTTCAAGGGAATATGGACTTGCGCCAACCTAGAAATACATCGGGATACCTTATCCCAATACCTATGCAACTTTGGGCACCTCCATATTAAATGGATAAAGTCCCCCCTGTGCACTCCACACTTGGGGCACAACGGGGAATCCCTACCCCCCAATCTGTGGAGTTGCACTGGTGTCCTATAAGCCCTATGCAGAATAAATAATTGTGATAGCCTTTGTGATGCGGATAACGAGACCCCTGGGATGGCTTTGAGTGCCATTTCCCACTGTTTATCATCTATCTCGCCTACATCCTCTACCCATTTTTTCCGACACTTTAATGATGTATGATCCTGGGCCGCAATCAATAATTCCCTATATATTTTTGTTATTAATCCTTTCCTTGTGTCTGCTTTTAAAACTTCACTCAATAGTGGGGCTGTTGTTACTCCTAAAGAATGAGTTATTTGTTGCGCCTGCAACGCATGGCGAAGTTGAAGGTATTATTAGAAGCCCCTAGGGTGTAAATGGAATTCCCTACATAGTTGTTCATATGTCTTTAACACTTCCCCCTCATAAAGTTGTGAGAAAAACCAGATCCCCTTTTCCTTCCAGTGTGAAAAACCTCGCAATTCCTGGACCTCAGTATATCTTTTATTGTGCCATATTGGTGTAAATGGGAACACGCCCGTTATTTTCAGCATTTTCCGAACTTCCCCCCACACCCGTTTAAAAAGAGAACTCATGGGTTCTAAACCCTTCATGCTTGGTAAATCCATTTCTAGATGTGAGGCCGCCGCTAATGTGGGTTCCGAAATGGTCACCAATTTACATATAGGGTCCTCATTTCCCTTTCGACCCCATCCTGCCATTTGTTGTAACTGTGATGCCAAGAAGTATAGTTTGGGATGAGGTATTGACAGCCCTCCTTCATCTTTTTCATATTGCAGAGTTTCCAGGTTAATTCTAGGCACTTTTTTTTTCCATATCAGTTCTCTCATTAATGTGTCTATTAGCCTGAACCACTTTTTTTAAATCCATATTGGTGAGTTATGGAGGACGTACAGTTGCTGTGGGGCCCATACCATCTTTACTAGATTTGCTTGTCCTACAACCGATAGTGGAAGCCTGCACCAACTGCTACATTTTTCTTTCTGCCTGGTAAGCAGTGGCCCCAAATTCAGTCGAAGATACTCAGCCGGCTCTGGAGATACCATCACTCCCAAATATTTAAAGCTATTAACAATAGCTATTTGTTCCGCCCCCTCTGGGAGTCCATCCCTCTGCTGATCTAGTGGCATTATGGTTGATTTCGACCAATTAATTGCGAAGCCCGAAAATCGGCCAAAGTTTCCCACTATCTCCATCACTGTCCGTAAAGAAGAGGCCATGTCCCCTAGATATATGAGTGCGTCGTCTGCGTATAAAGATATTTTTTCCTCTCTCTGATGTCTACGAAACCCCACTACCTCTGGTGAGTTTTGGATCAATATAGCCAGGGGTTCAATCGCCAAGGCGAACAGTAATGGAGACAGCGGACAGCCCTGTCTAGTCCCCCTGTGTAATCAAAATGGAGAGGAGAGGACACCATTAATGCGCAACCTGGCTCTAGGTTTGAAATAGAGTACCCTTACCCAGGATATAAATTTGCCTCCCATTCCAAATCTTTCCAATATTTCCATGAGGTAGGGCCACTCCACACTATCAAACGCCTTTATAGCGTCGAGTGACAGAATGGCCCTACCCCCCGGATTGTCCACTGGCATCTGTATATTCATATATAGCCTCCTTATATTATCGGACGTGGAACGCGTTGGTATGAAGCCAGATTGGTCACAATGAACCAACTTGCCGATTACCTGGGAAAGCCTCTTAGCCAAGACACTGGCAAGCAACTTAACATCCACATTTAATAGCGAAATTGGGCGATATGAGTCCATAAGAAGTCTATCTTTTCCTGGCTTCAAAAGAGCTGTAATTATTGCTTCTTGCATACTGTCTGGTAACCTACCCACTTCCCCAGCTTCCTTTATTGTCTGCAGCAATGACGGTAAGAGGACCTCCCTATAATGGGAGTATACCTCTACCGGTAATCCGTCTGGGCCTGGGGATTTATGATGCGTTGCCCCCTCCAATGCTTCTGTTAGTTCAGCCAGTGAAATTGGACAGTTCAAAATTTCCCTCTCCTCCTCCGTTAACCGCGGAAAAGGACAGGTTTGTAGAAACTGTTCCAGGTCAGATGGTTTATACCTAGTTTTACTGGAATATAAATCCCTGTAGAACTGCTGAAAACTATTTAAAATGTCAGAGCTGAGAGTCAACTTCTCTCCAGATTCAGTCCTTACAGCTAGGATATTGGCAGATTCCCGTTGCTCTCTGGCTATTAAAGCTAAAAGGCGACCAGTATTTTCCCCCTCTTCAAAATAACTCTGTTGCTGAAAGTATCTTCTCTTCTCTGCTGCAGATAGCCACACTGAATTGTGTACTGCCTGTGCCTGTCAGAGAACCATCACAAACGCTCGTTCCCGGGTGCCAGCCGGACGTACGGGAAGAACGAGCGAGCCCCGGACTAGGTACGCACGCGATGCGATCGTACGAACGAGGGCACGTCAGCGTGTGCACGCCCGCACTCCAACGAATCACGGCGCAAGGCGCCCTATTTAAACGATCAGCAGACTAGCATCAATGCTGGATTGTCTCAGCTCGTTCCTGAACCCTTGCTGTTGCCTTGTTTACTTGACCCTGATCTTGAACCTCTGCTTGCCTTGACTACCCTCTCGGATCACCCCTACATCTCTGCCTGCCTTGCTTCCTGTATTGAACCCGGCTTAGACTCCTGACTACGGCTCTGTCTCCTGATTCGGTACCCCGCTGCCAGTTCGTTGCCAACCTCCGCCAGTCCCTGACCACGTCTCTGCCTGCCGATTGTGTACCTCGTTGCCAGCACGTTGCCAACTCCTGCCTGCCGTGACCCTGCAAGTTCCTCTGCTGGACCTCTCCTGCATCCATCCAGGAATCAGCACCTCAGCTTCCTTCCAAAGACCTCGGGGCTTCTGATCCTGCCAGCAGGCACCTGCACCCTTCCGCCGCCCTAGCAACCCTGTCTCAACCTCCAGGGACGCTAGGACCGGGACCGTGCAAGAGGCCGCCCTCGTCATTTCAGACTCCGCTGTAAGGTACGTGACAGTACAATCCAGCCAAAATGGAGTCTGAAAGGGGGGCCTCAGCTATGGACGCTCTGTGTCAACAGATCGCAAATCTCACCCAGGCAGTTCAGGGCCTGCAAGATGGCTACCAGCGACTTGAACAACGAGTGGAATCTCTCTCTCCAAACATCTCAGCACCTCAGGTCACAGCACCTGCATCATCAACTCCAGTTTCTACACCCACAGTAGTGGTGCCACCCCCAGAACCACGAGTTCCTGCCCCGGAGAAGTTTATGGGTGACCGCAGCAAATTCCGTGCCTTCAGGAATGCCTGTCATTTGTACTTCTTGCTTCAGCCCCGCACCTTTTCTTTGGAGAGTACCAAGGTGGGGTTCATCATTTCATTACTGCAGGGAGAACCTCAAACCTGGGCCCATCATTTACTGGAACAGGCCAGTCCCTTGCTGGGTACCATGGACTCTTTTTTGGATGAAATGGCCAAACTGTATGATGATCCCCAGCGTACTACCACCGCCGAGGCCAGCCTCCACACCCTCCAACAGGGTCGTAGGCCCGTGGAGGACTATGTTACAGACTTTAAACGGTGGAGTACTGAAACACATTGGAACGACGCCGCTCTCCGTTTTCAGTTCCGTTCAGGGCTTTCGGAGGCACTCAAGGATGAACTAGCTCGTGTGGGGATCCCCGATTCCCTCGAAGGACTAATTCAACTGTCCATTCAGATCGATCGCCGGCTGAGGGAGCGAAGATCTGAAAGGACCAGCCAGTATCGGCCCATGTGGATGCTACCCAGAGTACCCAGTCGCCTACCTACCTCCACACCCCCACTGTCTGCTCCTACCACTGAACCTCCAGAACCAATGCAGTTGGGTGTGCTTCGTGCACCCTTGACTCCGGAAGAAAAACAACGCCGTCGTATGAATAACCTTTGTCTCTACTGTGGGGAAGCCGGTCATTACGCCAATATGTGTCCCAACAAGACCCGTAAGTGTGACTCTCCTCTTCTTGATCGTTATGCATTAACTCCAGCAAGAATGACTCACATTGCTGTTCCTGTTTCTCTACAGCTTCCAGAAGGGGTGCTTCAGATCCAGGCCATAATTGACTCCGGTGCCTGCAGTTGCTTCATTGACCGTGCCTTTGCCCTGCAACACAACATCCCGCTGCGATCGAAGCAACATAAACTGTTCATCCGATTAGCTGATGGGTCCAACATCAAATCTGGGCCTATCATCCAAGAAACCCAACCTTTGCCTGCCGACATCTTACCCAATCACCAAGAACTGTTGTGCCTGGACGTTATATCCTCACCACTTTTTCCGATCATCTTAGGAATACCATGGTTACAAGCACATAACCCACAGATAGACTGGACAACCGGCCAGGTAGTCTTTCAATCCTCCTACTGTCTCAAAAACTGTCTCCAGATCCTCCACACCACAGCTCCAGTTATTGGTTGTCTCAAATCAGTATCCGAATCCCAAGACCTTGTCCCATCCGTGTACCATGATTTCTTGGATGTTTTCGACAAGCAGAAAGCCGATACTCTTCCCCCGCACCGGGCCTACGATTGCCCGATTGAACTTTTACCAGGGGCAGAAATTCCATTTGGGAGGATCTTTCCTCTGTCAGAGCCTGAACTCGCAGTCCTAAGAGACTACGTGAATGAGAACCTCAAGAAGGGGTTCATCCGTCACTCAACATCACCAGCCGGGGCAGGAATATTCTTTGTCGAAAAGAAAGACCATTCGCTCCGTCCATGTGTGGATTACAGAGAGTTAAACCGGATCACCGTTAAAAATCGCTACCCCTTGCCTCTGATTCCAGAATTGCTCCAGAGACTCCGCTCTGCAAGAGTCTTCACCAAGTTGGATTTACGAGGTGCTTACAATCTGATCAGAGTCAGGGAAGGAGACGAGTGGAAAACGGCCTTCCGGACTCGTTTTGGCCACTTTGAATACCTCGTCATGCCCTTCGGATTATGCAATGCTCCAGCAACCTTCCAGCATTTTGTGAATAATATATTCAGAGACTTTCTAGATCTATTCATGATCGTCTACCTAGACGATATCCTAGTTTTCTCAGCCTCTCTAGATCTTCACCGTGTCCATGTGAAACAAGTCCTTCTGAGGCTAAGACAGAATGGACTCTATGCCAAGGCCGAGAAATGCGAATTCGAACGACAGACCATCCACTTCCTCGGACTGGTGATTTCTACAGGAGGTATGGCAATGGATCCTCAAAAAGTCGCAGCCATAACGTCCTGGCCACCTCCCACTGATAAGAAAGGGGTACAACGGTTCGTCGGCTTCTCTAATTTCTACAGAAAGTTCATTAAAAACTTCTCTGGTATCATCATGCCCATCACCCAGCTCACCAAGAAACAGAACCGTTTTCAATGGACAGAGGCAGCCCAAGCTGCCTTTGATAAGTTAAAGGGACTTTTTACCTCAGCTCCGTTATTAAAGCACCCTGACCCCGCTCTTCCATACATCCTGGAGGTGGACGCCTCAGAAAGCGCCGTAGGGGCCATCCTGTCCCAGCGCCAAGGACCCAAGAATCTAATGCACCCTGTGGCCTTCTTCTCAAAGAAGTTGGGACCTTCAGAGAGGAACTATGATGTGGGGGACCGAGAACTGTTGGCAATCAAATTGGCTCTAGAAGAGTGGCGGTACCTCTTGGAAGGAGCAACACACCCAATACTGATCTTCACGGATCACAAGAATTTGGAATACCTCAGGACCGCCAAACGCCTCAGGCCCAGACAAGCAAGGTGGGCTCTTTTCTTTTCACGGTTTAACTTCCACATAACCTACCGGCCTGGCTCCAAGAATGTGAAACCTGACGCGTTATCGCGTATGTTTACAGAAGTTGAAGTTCCACCTCAAACTGATACCATCCTGCAGGCTGGAAATTTTCTACTTATGCAAACCGACCTAATGTCACAGATCCGTCAAGCTTCCAGGGAAGTCTCTCTGTCTCCGGATGCAGACCTTCAGGAGAACGATGGGGTCTATTGGCGGGGTAATAAAATTTTCATACCACAGAATTTACGTACCACCATCCTACAAGTGTGTCATGACTACCCACTAGCCGGCCATTTTGGGGGATACAAGACCATGGATTTAATCCAGAGACATTTCTGGTGGCCTAGTTTAGCAAAGGACTGCAGGAAATATGTTGGCTCATGTTCAATCTGTCTCAGGAACAAGAACAGCAAGAACAAAGCATGGGGACTATTAAGACCTCTACCCATTCCTGAGAGACCCTGGGATAAAATCGCAATGGACTTTATCGTAGAGCTCCCTCCATCAGAGGGGTTCTCATCTATTTTTGTAGTGGTAGACCGCCTCTCCAGGATGTCACATTTCATCCCTATGAAAGGGACCCCATCAGCAATTGAAACTGCTAAAGTCTTTGTTAAAGAAGTTGTCAGACTGCATGGAATCCCTAGTGACATCGTCTCGGATCGAGGAGTACAGTTTACTTCAAGATTTTGGAAAGCACTGTGCGAAGCGCTGGGCATCAAACTCAACTTTTCTTCGGCTTATCATTCCCAGTCCAACGGACAGACTGAGCGTACCAACCAAACGCTAGAGCAATATCTGCGTTGCTTCACCTCCTTCTCCCAAGAAGATTGGGCCTCACTTCTGCCACTGGCAGAATTTGCATTTAACAACTCTGCTCATACTGCCACCAACCA
Organism: Aquarana catesbeiana; assembly: GCF_042186555.1. Lineage (NCBI taxonomy): Eukaryota > Metazoa > Chordata > Amphibia > Anura > Ranidae > Aquarana > Aquarana catesbeiana. The sequence goes on along the minus strand of NC_133330.1, from coordinate 271,050,870 downwards.
ATCACCCTTCTTCTCCAACTACGGGTTTCATCCTTCCTTCTTGCCTACATTGATTCCGGACTCTCCTTTGCCTGCAGTTCAGGACAGATTAAATTTCTTTGCTACCAATAACCAGGTGTTAAAGGATACCATTGCCAAAGCACAAGAGGTTAATAAGAGGTTCTTTGATAGAAAGAGGAGGGGAGAACTGGATTTGAAGGTTGGTGATCGTGTGTGGCTGTCAACTTTGAATCTAAAACTTACCTGCCCATCCAAGAAATTGGGACCTAAATACCTAGGACCCTTTCCGGTCAAGAGAAAAATTAATCCAGTGGCTTATGAGCTCGAACTTCCCGACTCCTTTAGGATTCACCCTGTGTTTCATACCTCCTTGTTGAAGCCTGATGTGGTTAATCCCTTTCCTGGTCGTGAAAGAGGGCCCCCAGAGGCCATAATGGTAAATGGGGAAGAAGAGTTCGAAATTGAGACCATTGTAGATTGCAGGAGAAGGCGGGGACAAAATCAATATTTAATTAAGTGGAAGGGTTTTGGCCCAGAAGAAAACTCCTGGGAACCAGAAGCAAACCTCCATGCCCCAAGACTCATACAAGCCTTTCATCATGCTCATCCGGAAAGGAGGTCTCAGGTGGGCATCCGGAGGCTGCCCTTAAGGAGGGGGCAATGTCAGAGAACCATCACAAACGCTCGTTCCCGGGTGCCAGCCGGACGTACGGGAAGAACGAGCGAGCCCCGGACTAGGTACGCACGCGATGCGATCGTACGAACGAGGGCACGTCAGCGTGTGCACGCCCGCACTCCAACGAATCACGGTGCAAGGCGCCCTATTTAAACGATCAGCAGACTAGCATCAATGCTGGATTGTCTCAGCTCGTTCCTGAACCCTTGCTGTTGCCTTGTTTACTTGACCCTGATCTTGAACCTCTGCTTGCCTTGACTACCCTCTCGGATCACCCCTACATCTCTGCCTGCCTTGCTTCCTGTATTGAACCCGGCTTAGACTCCTGACTACGGCTCTGTCTCCTGATTCGGTACCCCGCTGCCAGTTCGTTGCCAACCTCCGCCAGTCCCTGACCACGTCTCTGCCTGCCGATTGTGTACCTCGTTGCCAGCACGTTGCCAACTCCTGCCTGCCATGACCCTGCAAGTTCCTCTGCTGGACCTCTCCTGCATCCATCCAGGAATCAGCACCTCAGCTTCCTTCCAAAGACCTCGGGGCTTCTGATCCTGCCAGCAGGCACCTGCACCCTTCCGCCGCCCTAGCAACCCTGTCTCAACCTCCAGGGACGCTAGGACCGGGACCGTGCAAGAGGCCGCCCTCGTCATTTCAGACTCCGCTGTAAGGTACGTGACAGTGCCTCTCTCCATGACTCTTGATTGGATTGTGATGGGTCCATTATTAAAGCCTGTTCCCTTTCTTTCAGTTCTTCCCGTACCCTAGTTTCCCACTCTCTGGAGCGAGATTTGACTCCCGCAATTTCTTTAATGAGGCAACCCCTCAAGAATGCCTTGAGTGTATCCCAAATTACCACTGTACTGGCTGACCCCCCATTTAATAGCATAAATTCCTGTAAAACCCCTCCCGTTCTATCTACCTGCGGAAACAGGGTTAACCAATATGGGTTCATTTTCCATAGGGGACGTCCCGAACTACCAATAGTGCCTAGCCGTACCCAAAATGGGGAGTGGTCAGACAGAAGGCGCGGCTCATATGCTGAGTCCTCTACCCACTGCAAAAGTGACTCATTCCCCAGGCCCAGATCGATACGTGAAAGACCGTCATGTGTTGCAGAATAACAAGAGTAACATCTATCCTTATCATGTCTCTCCCTCCATACATCCCAAAGTCCCAGTTCCTCAAGCAGGGCAGCAAAAGCCGTCCTTCCAGATGTATGTCTCTTATTTTTAGATGTCAAAGACATTCTATCCAGGAAATTATCCAAGATATTATTGTAGTCTCCTAATGCTAATACCGGGACACCCGGATGTAGAGTCATGAATTGCGAAAGGGACCCAAGGGGAACTGCTGAAAAGGGAGGGGGGATATATATAGAGACTATTATACAAATTAGTCCATTAATTTTACACAGTAGAAAAACAAACTTTCCCTCCTTATCCACCCTCTGTTGCAGGCACTCAAAGGAGATACCCGAGGAGATCATTATACTAACCCCCTTTAAATATGAGGTATGCATAGAATGAAACTGTGTCGGGTATCTCCTTGAGCGCAATAAATGCACAGAATCGGGCCGCATATGTGTTTCTTGCAGACAAATTATCTGAGGTTTCATTTTATCAAAATACTTAAACATTGCACTTCTCTTATCCCTATCCCCCAGCCCCCTTACATTCCATGTTATTAATAAGATATCACTTTTTTTCCCCCCCTTACTCATGCATGGGAGCACACCATTTTCTGCGCTCATAGAACCGAAAGCAGCGACATAAATAATAAATCACACTACTATTATCCTTCTGGATTTTAACCATCCCAAGGACCCTGCCAGCATACAATACATTTCTACATATCATTCCTTTTTCCCTCCGTTTATCGGTTGTGAAATACAATAAACATTCGTGGCAAAACTTATACTTGTGATATCTTCCCTTTCTCATTTGCATAAATCCACCCCCTCCCGTGCCTACCCTCCCCCCTCCCCCCTTTCCACCCTACTCCCTCCCAATCCTGCCCCCCCTTCCTCTCCCACCCAACTGGGCCTACCCTAGGGGCTTTATTCCTGACCTCCCACCTATACTCACTCCCCAACATACTCCTTCCAACCTTGTCTATACCATACATCTCTATACCCCCTTACTTCTCGGGGTCTTACCTCCCCCCCTCCCCCCCTCTCCCCCTCTCCAGCCATTTTTTAGTGCTATTCATGTGCAATAACTTTGTGTTTTTATGGATAAATACTTACATCATATCAACCTCCTTTTAATCTAATTAATATGTTTCTAATCTACTATTTTATTATATTCTAATCCCCCTCCACCCCCTAATCCGTGCTTTACTTGCCAACGCTAAACATTTGTTTATTTCTTATTAATTATTAGCTATTATCACTATCTTCCCCTTCCTTTCCCACTACCCCTATGTTTTCAAAAAAACTATTTTTATTTCTATGTTATGTCCGCTACAGGGTCCAAAGGGATAGAGGAAAAAGAAAAAAAAAAAAAAAAAAGGTGGAAAAGGAAAAAAAAAAGAAAAAAAAGTCTAAATAGTCTCTGATCTCTCATCTTCTATATTCCGTGTTGTTTTCCCGTTGTCCTTCAACCACTCTTCTACACTCCGTGGGGTATCGAAAAAGTGTACACCGTTTGTAGTAGTTACTCTCATACGGGCGGGGTATAGAAGTGCATAGTCCATCTTGATTTGCTGTAACGTGTATTTGATTGGTATATATGCCGCTCGGCATTTTTGCAGATCTGGAGAAAAGTCCTGAAATAATGACATTTTTACCCCTTTATAAAGGATCTCTCTCATTTCTCTTGCCTTCCGGAGCAAAGATATTTAATCTCTAAAGTTGAACAATTTTATAATAATGCGCCTTGGGTACTCTTTTCCCTGACGAGGTCTAAAGGAGACTTAATGTGCACGCTCAATACCAAAGAATGGAGAGAAAGTTGCGGCCCCAAATGTCTCTTTAACCCATCCCTCTACAAATTCTATGGGGTTAGGACCCTCACTCCGCTCAGGCATGCCAATTATTCTTACATTGTTTCTTCGATTTCTATTTTCTAATTCGTCTATTTTGGCTGCCTGGTCTTTTATATATTTCTTCATCTCAGTGATATCCTGTCTGAGTGGGAATAACGTATCTTCTACTGCACTTAATCTTTCCTCTAGGATCATTGTTCTTTCCACCGTCTCTTTCAGCCTGCTGCCTATCGCTGCAAGTTCCTCCTTTATACCTTTCAATTGGGTATCCAAGCCTGTGATTGATTCCTTGCATGCGGTTATCACATATAGGAGGTCCCTCATTGTAGGCTCTTCTGCTCTTCCCCTTTGTTCTCCCTCCATATCTGCCTCTGTTATATTAGAGAGCTTTCTAGTTGCTATGTTGCCACTTAAGGTATCTACTTTCCCCGCTTCTTGTTCCCTTACAGGCAGCGCAGTCATCGGGCTTGACACCACCGGCGTTGGTCCACTACTTAGGTTTTTCCTAACCACTGATGATCCTGTATGAGTTAATTGTGATGATTTTGCTGGTGAAAGAGAGGTTCTAGTAAATCGCTCTAGCTTCCTTGCTGCTGCTGCTGCAGTTGCCGCTGCAACTTTTGCTTGATTTGTCTGATTTTTTGCAGAGCGTGTGACCTGGGATCCTTCTTGTTGTGACTAATGTTATGGCTGGTGCTGGTTTGCTTTCTCATCAGCCGTTCGCTTCCCAACCATGGTGTTTTCCTCCTTTCTCCTTTTCCTTTAGGGATTAACCAATTTTCACATTGTTTCAAAATGTTGCACAGTATTACAGCATCACTTTACGTTGATTTAGGCCTTCAAATCGCACCCTTCCTTCAAATAGATTAATTCAATTAAATTAAACTATAGTTCACGTTTTTTCACACTATTGGTTCCAGTTGGACTTAATAAAAAGGAAACTCTGTCCCATTGCTCACATCCAGCACTACAGTATCAAACCAAACAACCAAGCCTGCGATTAAGTAGTAGGCGATGAAATGATGCACTTCAAATTGCAACTTTAGTCATGGTAACCAGCTTTTAAACACCATTCCTCTGCTTATATTAATTTATGTTAATTCTGTTGTTGTTTAGATTGCATCACCAGCCAGCTCCCTGTCCGTCTCCCACCCCGGACAAGGGCTGCAACTTTCCAGTTTCAGGTATAGAGTCTTTAACAACAACAGCTATACAAGCAATGAATTCAGCTCGGCCAAAGTTTCAACTAAAAGTTCAGTTAATTTATATTTCTTCAGCTATAAGTTAAGGATAAACGAACATTGTTTCAGTAATTTAAAAAAAACACTTTTTGGTTGTCATCTGAAGAGGAACAGAGAAAATAATCTTCCAATGGAAGACCCCCAAGGCTCCCTCACTTTAGAGGGATTTTCTCTCACTTACTGTTGTGGCTCTGGGACAGGAAATGAAGGGAAATCTCCCCAATGAAACGCAGATGGAAAAAAAAATGCTGACAGGGTTAAAACCTTCCTTTAGGCTGGGTTCACACCAGTGCAAATTGGATGCGGGTTTCTACGCATTCAAATCGCATGTCAGGAGATTGTGACCAGCTCTCTATGAAGCCGGTTCAAACATCTCCGGCGAATTGCATAGGAGTCCTGTGTGTTTTCTGGTCCGTTTCAGGTCCGAATTCAGCCAAATATTCGGGCTGAAATCGGAGCTGAGACGGTGAATGGAGACGCACCAGACCCCCTGCTGTGAGCCGCTCCGTTTCTCAGTGTCAACCCAGTCTGACTCTAAAGCCTCGTACACACAATCAGATATTCCACAGACAAAGCCTCAGACTTTTGTCTGAAGGTGTGTGCCTGGATTTTGTCTTGCATACAAACGGTACACAATTGTCGGCCAACAAACACGAATGTAGTGACATACTAGACATACTATGTGCCGAAAAAGAGGAAGTTCTATTGTCAGGCACCACCCTTTGTGCTCCTTCTGCTAATTTCGTGTTAGTAGAAGTTTGGTGAGTGTTGATTCACGCTTTTCATTTTACACTTTTCATTTTGCACTTTTCATTTCGCACTTTTCAGTTCGTTTCTGAACGGCCGTTCGTCAACCAGCCATGTTGCGGAATTACAGGAGATAACATGTTATTATTGGCCTTGGAGTTATTGCTTAGACCCAAGTCCAGTCCAGGAACAGGAGGAAGAGGATTTCTTGGACCAAAAATTGGTTGCTTTATTAATCGTGAGAAATGATGTAATATGCCTTTGCTGCGGGAGCTCCAGGAGAATAATCCGGATGATTTTCGGAATTATCTCCTGATGACAGACCCCTGCTTTCACCAACACTTGGCATTGTTGACCCCCTATATTAAGAAGCAGGACACATGCATGAGGCTTTTATTTTATTTTTTGGTTGAATTGTGATTTGATTTGGTATATTTTCTATATTTTTGGATGCATAGAATGCACTTTTGGTTAAGTTCTATTGGCAGATAGCATGTCTAATTTTATATGTTTTTTTTTAATGCACGATAAAAAAAATGTGTAGAATAATACTTGGCTATGTGTTTTACTTCAAATGACAGTTTGGGAGTAGGCAGTTACATTTAAAAAAATAAAATTTAAAATTAACAAGGGACACCAACATAGTTGTATCTTTGATCTTAAAAACTATGGGATAATGGTGTTGTGGAAACTTGCACCAAAAAAACAACAACAAGCATAATAATATTATTCTTCAAATCACTAGAAAAAAAAAAAGCCTTTAAAAATGTGTTTGCCATAACACCATCAGTATCACCAGCAAAGCAGTTTCATTATTATCCCATTAAAGAAGAGAATTGTGAGCTGCATTTTGAGATTTCATAATTTGCCGCGTCACGAATGTTAATTCTCCATTACGAAGGCTAGTTTACAAGACTGACCGCCTCTGGCTCGTGCTTGCTTTCAAACATGCGTGTTTGTACTTTGGACTTTTGTCTGATGGACCTGTGTACACACGACCGACAACAGACATTTGTCTACGGAAAATTTTAAAGCCTGCCATCCAACATTTGTCCGCAGAAAATCTGACAAAAATTGTCCGATGAAGCATACAAACGGTCAAATTTTCCGCCATCAGCCTGTCATCACACAATTCCCATTGGAAAATCTGATCGTGTGTACAAGGCTTAAGTTTTACCTTTAGTTCTGCTTTAGGCTCCTGTACATGGCAGGTTTAGGCCATTATACTGTAAAAGCTTTTGTTTTGCTCACTGCAATGTTCAAAAACATGGAATGGCAGTCAAGCCTATTACACCTGACAACCTGCCGGTGCTGCCATGCTAACAGACAAATGGTATAGAGCAAGCAGGAGGACTGCAGTAGGCCTTTATCTTCACACTTCAATAGTGCACTAACACTTTCATCACTAGAAGAACCACCATGTACAGTGACTACTTCTTCTACATTACTGTTGTTCAGAATTGCAGCCACTGTTTAAATTACACATAACCCTAAGATCTCCATGACAGCTGTGAAATGTTTTGTGTATATAGTACGGCAGCTTCTAAGTGCCATCTGAATGAGTGCATTTGCTTGCTACAAGCAAGTCAATACTGTATACTGTAATGAAAAGATGATTAGATGGGCAAATAAAGTATGCTTTCAGGGTTATCATCTTTCATGGAAGATGCTTCCGAGTTCCTTCTGAGCTACTTTAGTCTAGGACTACACTGGGGTTTAACCACTTCAGCCCCGGAAAGGATTTGCCCCCTTAATGACCAGAGCATTTTTTGCGATACGGCACTGTGTCGCTTTAACTGACAATTGCGCGGTCATGTGACGTTGTACCCAAACAACATTTTTCCCACAATTAGAGATTTCTTTTGGTGGTATTTGATCACCTCTGAAATTTTTTGTGTGCGCTATAAACAAAAAAAGACCACCAATTTTGGAAAAAAAAGCAATATTTTTTTACTTTTTTGCTAGAATAAATATCCCCAAAAAATATATAAAAAAACAAATTTCTTCCTCAGTTTAGGCCAATATATATTCTACTACATATTTTTGGTAAAAAACATAAGTGTATGTTGATTGGTTTGCGCAAAAGTTATAGCGTCTACAAAATAGGGAATAGATTTATGGCATTTTTATTATTATTTTTTTTTCACTAGTAATGGCAGTGATCTGCAATTTTTATCAGGACTGTGACCTTGCGGCGGACACATCGAACACTTTTGACACTATTTTGGGATCATTGACATTTATACAGCGATCAGAGCTAAAAATAGCCACTGATTACTGTATAAATGTCACTGGCAGGGAAGGGGTTAAACACTAGGGGGCGATCAAGGGGTTAACTGTGTTCCCTCAGTGTGTTCTAACTGTACGGGGGATGGGCTAGCTAGGACATGACAGAGATCACTGCTCCCAATGACAAGGAGCAGTAGATCTCAGTCATGTCACTAGGCAGAACAGGGAAATGCCTTGTTTACGTTCTGCCTCTCCTCCCCGCGATCGCGGGCCACGGGCAGAAATCGAGTCCGCTAGGTGGCTTACATGGAGGAACGTAAGGGTACGCCCTTTTGCCCACCCGTGCCATTGTGCCGACGTATAGCGGCCTGCTGGGTTAATAAAGTAGAATTAAAGGCAAAACTTTTTTTTTTTTTTTTGGATAGAGCAAGGGAGGGCTATAACCCCTATCGGTGTTTTTGTTTTGTTTTGTTTTTTTGTTTTTTGTCATCTGTGTCCTATTAAGGAGATTTCCCTTCACTCCTTGTCCCATGGCCAACACTGAAAGGGAGAGTAAATCCCTCCAAAGTGAGGGAATCCCTTGTTGTCACCAGGTTCGCCAGAACTAGTAGCCCCATTGGAAGATTTTCCCACTTCTACTGTTCTGGAGACACAACAAATAGAGAGCGGGAATCTCCATAATGGGGGGGGGGGGGGGGGGGCACAAACACCAATAACTTGACAAGTGTTGGAATTCCTTTCCACTCTATCCAAACCCAAAAGAAAAGATTTGCCTAGATATACACTTTAATCACTTGACCTCCGAAAGATTTACCCTGCTTCATGACTAGGCCATGACACTTTTTTGGGAACCAGTGACACGAATACAGAGATCAGTGCTAAAAAATATGTACTGTCACTGTACTAATGACACTGGCTGGGAAGGGGTTAACATCAGGGGCAATCAAAGGGTTAACTGTGTGCCTAGCCAGTGTTTTACTACTGTGGCGGAGGTGCTTTTACTAATGGAAAGCATTGATACATGTTCCTGTTTTACAGGAACACAGCATCAATTCATTCCATACTGACAGAATGACAATCTACCTTGTTTACATAGGCAGCCTGTGGTTCTGCCTGGGTAATGAATGACTGCCAAGTGCATTCACGCCCGATACCCAGGAAATGCAGCGTGGCCACCCTGTAGCAGTAAAGCTGTTATGGGGCAAATGGCAAGTGGTTAAATATTTTTGCTTCTGTGAGATCTAACTGCTTGCTGCCATTTTTCTCATTATCATCACATTGATCTCACTGGTCTGGAAATGAGATAACTGCCAACAGACAGTTAAATTTCTCATCAGTAAGGAGACTTAATTGGCAGTATAGTCATAGGTTTAAAATGCTGTTGCTTAGACCCCTTTCACACTGAAGACGTTTTTCAGGCATTTTAGCGCTAAAAAAATTGCCTGAAAAACACCTCTCATGGGAGCCGAGGGGCGGAGCCAATCAGAGCAGACATGCCTGCCTGAAGCTTTGCTCTCTGAGAGAACGATAAAGCCGAATAATGGCGGGTGTTCGCCAAACATCAGCACATAAAATATATCAATCTGTGCCCACAGCACTCCTGAATTCGGAGTCTGGGTCTTGGTGTCGCTGGACAGAATATGGGTCCCAAAGTCAACAAAACAGCACCGCCTCACAGCACAACCAAAACGGCGTTGCAGCAGTCTGCCATAGGTACCTCCAGCTGTGATGATATCAACCTAAAAGCATATACTGTCACACAGACTGCATCATATGATTCTGAATTACACCGTGAGTATTTGGAAAATTAACCTCAGAACGAAATGACCTCACCAGTTACACTGAAACAAATAGAAAAACTGCTTCAAAAAGCATTGAAAAGCACCTCTGACCATATTACTACTAGCCTTACCAAGAAAATAAGAGAGCTGGGTCAGCGCTTATCCACACTTGAAACCAGAGTAGATGACTTAGAAATTAACAATGTAGAATGCTATAATGAAACGGAAAACCTTAAAGAGGAAAATGCAACATTACAGACAAGATTGGAAGAAAATCGTGCTAGAAGCTCTAATTTGCGTATTAGAGGTAGGGATGAGCTTTCTGTTCGGGTCGGACATGAGTTTGACTCGAACATTGGCTGGTCGCCCGTTCGTCGAAAACCGAACATTATGGGCCATTTACCCCAAATTCGAGCAGTGCGTTACAGCCCATAATGCACTACGGGAGTGCAGTGCATTGCTGTATGACGATTGGCCAGAACATGCACCATGACCTGCATGCTTTGGCGTCCACGTCCCACACTATATAAGGCCGCCTGCACGTCGCCCTCATGTAGTATGTCGTTGGCGTGGACGGAGAGAGAGAGTGTCATTTAGATTAAGCAGGCAGGCAGATTATTCAGTTAGCTGCAGTTTATTTAATATATATATATATGTATACAGTCAGTCTCGTATATATAGATAGATAGATAGATAGATAGATAGATAGATAGATAGATAGATAGATAGATAGATAGATAGATAGATATATCTATAGATATATAGATATAGATGTAGATATACATCTATATCTATATATAGATATATATCTATATATCCACTGTATCCAGTTTAGCTATATCTGACTGCAGGCCGTTCATGATGTACTGTTTCTTTTTTTTTTTTCTTTTTTTTTTTTCAAGTTTAACATGTTTATTGAGATAACTTACAGTACAAATGATGTCCATCAAAAGACAGAGCTCAATATACATCATTGTCTCTTTTCATCCAAAAGTGTACTGTTTCTAATATACTTCAGGCGGTGTACACAGGATACAGTGCTGTGCACCCGTAGTGCAGTTGCTCATACTTTTCTGGTGGTCAATACAGTACACCCATAGTTGTTATTAAACTTCTGTTGGTGTACACAGTACCGTGCACCCCTAGTGCAGTTGCTACTACTTTCCTGGTGGTGTACACAATACATACAGTGTACCCATAGTTGTTATTATACTCCTGTTGGTGTACACAGTACCGTGCACCCATAGTGCAGTTGCTACAACTTTCCTTGGTGGTTTACAAAATACATACAGTGCACCCATAGTTGTTATTATACTTCTGTTGGTGTACACAGTACCATGCACCCATGGTGCAGTTGCTACTACTTTCCTGGTGGTGTACACAATACATACAGTGCACCCATAGTTGTTATTACACTTCTGTTGGTGTACACAGTACTGTGCACCCCTAGTGCAGTTGCTACTACTTTCCTGGTGGTGTACACAATACATACAGTGTACCCATAGTTGTTATTATACTTTTGTTGGTGTACACAGTACCGTGCATCCATAGTGCAGTTGCTACTACTTTCCTGGTGGTGTACACAATACATACAGTGCACCCATAGTTGTTGTTAAACTTCTGTTGGTGTACACAGTACCGTGCACCCCTAGTGCAGTTGCTACTACTTTCCTAGTGGTGTACACAGTACACAATACAGTGTAGTGTTTTTTTTGCTAAACAAAATTTACAGCATGTCCGGAAGGCCACCAAGGAGAGGCAGACGCTCACAGGGCACTAAAAGAGGGCAAGCAGGCTCTGTGTCTACAGTCGATAGTGCTGGTCGTGGACACGGTGCATCCTCAGCACGTGGCCTTGGGGCATGCTTGTCCTTTTTATCTGCAGGTGGCCGTGTTATTGAGCCACAACATGCAGAAGAGTTGGTGGAATGGATAACAAAGCCGTCCTCATCCTCCTCATCCTCTGTCACCCAGGCTCAGAGTAGTTTGCCTGCCAATGCAGCTGCCAAACTGGCCTATTCCATCGGCTCCATGTCAACAGTCACTCCTTCCCTAGCCCCACCATCATGCACGGAGGAGTCCCCCGAACTATTCGACCACAATGTCGGGTACATGCTGCAGGAGGATGCGCAGCGATTTGAAGGCTCCGATGATGGTACCCAGGTTGAGGAAGGGAGTAACATCAGCCTAGAGAGAGGGGTGTCCAAGAAGGTCAAGAAACTGGCAGTCATGTTCCCCCAGCTGCAGCATACTGCCAAGTTTGCTCCAGTGACGAGGAGGGAGGGGATGATGAGGTCATTCACTCAACTTGGGTGCCTGATAGAAGAGAGGAGGAGGAGGAGGAGAGGAGGAGGAGGAGGCACATCTCCAACGAGATAGGATGCGCTCCAGGGGGCAGCTTAAGGGCAGCCACCCTATTGCATCACACCGCAGAGCTAAGCAGGTGCAGGGTGCTGCTGACTCCCCACATATTTTGAAAAGTTCTTTGGTGTGGGCTTTTTTGACACGTGTGCAGCAGATCGCACAGTTGCTGTTTGCAACATATGTCTGAAGCATATCAAGCGTGGCCAAAACAGCAGCCGCTTGGGCACCACATGCTTGACCAGACATATAACGACCTCCCATGCAGTCCGTTGGCAGCAGCACTTAAAAGAACCACATCAAAGAACAAGGCAGACCTCTCCTTGCTCCTCATCAGCTGAGATCTCCAACCCCATTATACCTCCAGTCCTCAAAGGGCCCGGTAATGGGCTGGGGGGGGGGAACATTACATTACAGCCGCAAGAAGTTTTAAATTACTTTTTTTCCTTTAGAAATGTTATTTTGTGCAGGGACTGTTCTAAACACGGGAAAAATGTGCCAATTTACAGGCACACTATAGACACCCCCCAGGCACGATATTTAAAGGAATATTACACTTTTATTGTTTCACTTTAAGCATTATTAAAATCACTGCTCCCGAAAAAACAGCCGTTTTTAAAACTTTTTTTGCATTGATGCATGTCCCCTGGGGCATGACCCCAAACACTTATTATGACAATAACTTGCATATTAGCCTTTAAAATTAGCACTTTTGATTTTTCACGTTATAGTCCCATAGGCTTTTTTTTTTTATAATTGATATTTTATTATACTTTTATCACATTCCAATCTTTAATACATTACAAAACCTTTCATCCTATTTACATACAATATAGAGATAGTATATACACACACTTTCTGTTGGGTATTTCCCTCCCCCCCTCCACACAACAAAAAGAAAAAAAAAAAAAAAATTATATTTTTTTTTTGGTATATACATAGATAAATATCTATATACTTTCCCCCTTACTCCCCCCCTCTCTCCCCCTCCCTCTCATCCCCTCCAACCCAAACTTTCACCTCCTTAAGTTGTATACATTCCAAATCCGTGTGTTCACATATTTCGCTTTTACCAGATCACCTAATATACTACAGGTGAGAGAAAAAAAAAAAAAAAACCCACACCACACAAAAAAAAACACAACCCCACACATCAAATTTCCCAGTGTCAAGCATAATTCCAAAAAATTACCTTCCCCACTACCCTTGCTTTTTGCCTTTAAAAAAAAAAAACATTCCTCCTCTAGTTACCCCTGTGATTCTGTTTTCATTCCTTTCTTTGTGTTCACACTATTTCATCATTCCAAATTTTCCTTTTCTTTCCCCCATTCCCAATGTGCTTTGTGCTCTTCTTATCTCTTATTTCTTCATTCCCCTTTACCCTTTCTTTCCCCAACCCCCATATGTTATTCACCCCCCTCCCTCAACCCCCCCCCCCTGTTCCGAGAGCAATAGTCTCTTTCCCCCCTTGTGACAAAAAAAAAAACCACTACAAGTGTACTAGTGCTCACTCCCCTCTTCTTATGTGGGTATCCGACTTAATCTGGTGAGAAAAAGAAGAAGAGAGAAAAAAAAAAAAAAAAAAACACCCCAGGAAAAAAAAAAAAAAATATAGGAAACAAGAGGGAGGTAGTCCGGGGGGGAGAAAAAAAAAAGAGATAACTAACCCCCCCCCCCAACTCAAACCCCTCCCCTCCTCTTACTCCTCTCCATTCTCTGATGTATGAGCAGGTCCATGCCTTAACTCATTCCCCCTTCATCGTTCTCATCCTCATCCCGGGCATCCTCTGCTGGTTTAGGTCCCTTTTCTCCCTTTTTAATCGGAACGTCCCTATTCCATCAAGTTACTTTCTTCCTATTTATACTATCTCAGTTGATTGTTGTTTCCAGGCCTTCCATATTTCATCAAACTCCTCCTGTTTATCCTTAATTCTGTGTACCCATTCTTCCGCCTCCATTATTTTATCTACTTCTTTTTTCCATTCTAGCATTGTTGGGCATCTACTATTCTTCCAGTACCTTGGCACCAGTGCCTTTGCTGCATTCAGCAAGTGGGGGATGATACTCTTTTTATAAACTTTGTTCGGTGTTGGCATCCCATGGAACAGGAAGTGAAATGCTGAAAATTCTATATGTTTTTCCGTCATCCTCCTGATCCAAGGAGCCACCGCCTCCCAAAATTTTTTAATTTTCGGGCATGTCCACCATATGTGGAGATATGTGCCTCTCTCCTCACATCCCCTCCAACAACGTGCCTCTTCCTTTGGGAGCATTTGTGCTATGCGGACAGGGGTACGGTACCATCTGGCCAGAAATTTATATGCCATCTCCTGGGTATGTGAGCTTATTGAGGAGGTGTGAGTAGTTTTCAACAATCTCTTTACCTGTGAGGTTGAAAACCTCCCCCCTAGTTCTCTCTCCCATTCCTTAATAAAATAGGGGATTGTAGTACTATTGATGTTAAGTATTAACTTATACATCCTCGACAATAGATGTTTAGTTTCTGGGCTTTTCAAGTTCCAAGATTCGAAGACAGTGAGGGTATTCAGAGGTCTAATCAGGGACTTCCTTTTATTATAAAAATCAGTGATTTGGAAGTATCTCCACAAAGACATCGGAATATCCCCCCATTCCTCTATCAGGTCCTTTAGGGGGATCAATTTACCCGATGGCGCTATCCTCGCACAGGTTACACCTCCTTCTCTTCCCCACCCTTCTAAGTTCTTCTTGTCCTCCCCTGGTTCAAACCAAGGGAATCCCTCAAGTGGAGCTAATGGGGAAATCATAGGCGCAAATTTACCTAGAGCGTTCACCTTATCCCATACTGATAATGTTGTTTTAGTTATAGGTGATGTCCATTCCGACAATCCCCTATTCGCAGTTGGAATCCACGGTGCTCCTTCTAAATCTCTGCCAGCTATTGTCTTTTCCAGATTTACCCATATCTTATTTGCAGCGTCATGACGCCAATTTAAAATTCGAACTAGCGCCATGGCTCTGTAATATAAATTCAAGTCTGGTAATCCCAGCCCTCCCTCCTCTTTATGCCTCCTGAGTATTTCATATGATATTCTTGGGTGTTTGTCCCCCCATACAAATTTCGTAAGAGCCCTTTTTATCTGCTTGAAAAAGGTTTGTGGGAGTGTTATAGGGATAGTGTATAGTATATAAATAATTCTCGGTAAGACATTCATTTTTATTACGTTCACTCTTCCAAACCAAGTCATCAAAAGTCCTTTCCAGCTTTTCAGGTCACTCTGTATATTTGCTAATAGTGCACCATAATTGAGCTCATATAACCTCTTTAAATTCGCTGTTAAATTTATCCCCAGATATCTCAGAGAGTCCGTGTTCCAAATAAAAGGAAAGCCAGCTTGTATGGCCGTCCTAGTCTTGGAAGGGACATGGCTTGGCATCAGAGTTGATTTTTCCGTGTTTATCCTAAAATTAGATAAGGCTCCAAACCTCTCTATTTCCCCCATCAATTCCTTTAATGATTCCTGTGGTTTGGATAAGTAAAATAAAAGGTCGTCCGCATAAGCCGACACCTTATGCTCAACTGCCCCAATACGGATCCCATTAATCCCTCCATTCTTCCTTATTTTACACAGAAAGGGTTCAAGGATCAAGGCAAACAGCAGGGGTGACAATGGGCACCCCTGTCTAGTCCCATTCCGGATCTCAAAACTCTCCGATAACACTCCATTTACCTTGACCCTTGCTCTGGGTTTATTATACAATGCTAAGACCCATCCCATCATACGTTCTCCCAGGCCCACCCCCCTCAGAACTTCCGACAAGAAGACCCAACCAACCCTATCAAATGCTTTTTCAGCATCCATAGAGATCAGGACCCTTAGGATTCGCTCTGGTCCATTTTGAGCCCAGTGCAATATCTGTAAGGCACGAATTGTATTATCTCTAGATTCCCGTCCTTTTATAAATCCCGTTTGGTCTGGTTGTATTATTGTTGCTATATGATCTTGCATCCTGAGAGCCAGGATTTTGGATAGGATCTTCGTGTCAGAGTTCAGGAGGGAGATGGGCCTATAGTTAGCGCACACTTGCGGATCCCTCCCTTCTTTCGGGAGGACCGTCACATGTGCCATCAAAGCTTCTGTTGACAATGGCTTAGAATTTTTTACAGAGTTGAGGTAGTCACAGAATGGCTGAGCCAACTCCGGAAGGAACTTTTTATAATATATATTCGTAAGACCGTCCGGGCCCGGGCTTTTCCCCAATGCTAGTCCTCCCACCACTTTTCCCAACTCCTCCACTATAATTGGTTGTTCCATTTCCTGCAGTGCTGTGGTTGAAATTTCTGGTAGTTCTGACGTCCTTAAGTATTCCCTGATCTCCTGCCTCATTCCTCCCCCCTCTTCTCCTCTTTTATCCCCCTCTATATTATATAGGGATCTATAATACCTTTGGAATTCTGCTGCTATTTTATGGGAGTCAATAACCTGTTTATTACCTGCTGTTAATTTATGAACGTGCCTTGATTCCTGTAGTTTTTTTAATTGTCTCGCTAGCATTTTTCCCCCCTTGCTACCTTGTTCATAAAAGCGATGTGCAAAGTATCTTTGCTTGTTTTTAAGTTTCAGATCTAAACACTTGGTTAACTTCAGCCTCAACTCCAGCAGCTTATTGTCGTCCTCCGGATCCCGACTTTTTTTATGTTTTATCTCATTTTTATGTATCTCCTCTAGGATATCCGTGATTTCCTTTTGTTTTTCTTTCTTAAGGCGTGACCCCTGCGAAATCATCTCCCCCCTAATAACCACTTTATGTGCTTCCCACACTACTTGGTTAGACACCTCATCTGTTTTATTAATCTCAAAATACGATATCAGACCCCCCTTCAGGGCTTCAAAGGCCCTTTTATCATCCAAAATAGATTCATTTAGTCGCCAGTTCCTTTCTTTTTTGCCTACGTCACCCATTCGTATGCTCAGAGCGACTGGCGCATGGTCTGATATCGTAATTGAGCCAATTACTGAGGATTTCACAAGATGTAAATCAAATTGATCAACCAATAATAGATCAATCCGTGAATAGGTGTTATGTATTCTTGAATAGTAACTATAATCCCTTTCACGGCCATGCAATATCCTCCAGCTATCTACCAAATGTAGCTCTCTAAGACTCTTTTTTAAGTGTCTCTGTGCTCTAAAAGATAGTACTGTCTTACCAGATGAGGTGTCCATTTCAGGGTCTAGAGTGAGGTTAAAATCCCCTCCCAGTATCAGTATACCTTCCCTCAACTTTTCAAGTTTTTTCATTGTTTTTGATATAAAATCTACTGTACCATTATTAGGGGCATAAATTGATGCAAACGTGTAATATTGATTCTGTATTCTTCCTTTTACACACAAGAAACGCCCTTCCAAATCCCTCTCCACTTCTTCAAGTAAGAAAGGAGTTGTTCTATTAATTGCTATTGTGACACCTCTAGCTCCACGGATAGGAGAGGTTGAATGAAACCATTGATTAAATGGAAGGCCTGGTAATCTAGGGATCGACCCTGCTGTGAAGTGCGTCTCCTGGAGGAATATAACATCTACCCTCTGGCCGCGCAGTTCACACCAGAGACGCCCCCTCTTATTTGGAGCTCCTAAGCCCCTTACATTATATGATACTATCTTCAATTCTGTCATTCAATATATACAGCCCCCTGTACCTGTCTCAACGGTGTTCCAAGAGGATTTTCCCCGCTCAGAAGGTACGGAAGGAGAACGATGCCCGGGATGGATGAAACATACTGCGAAAAAAATGGGGAAAAGCGAGGAGGGGGAAAGAGAGAGGAGAGGAGAAAAAAAAAAAAAAAACCCCACAACCCCAACAACCCCCCCCAACCTCCCCCCCAAACCCAACCCTCCTCCAACAGACACACATGCACATACACACCTAATATTTCCTGTCATCTCCCCTAATTGGTGGATCAATCTCCCTATAGATATACCTCCCATCTCTGAGATTGTCCTCCCATCTGCCATACTGCAGAAAAAATTGTCCCCCTTTTGGGACTTTCCTATCGGGCAAAGATGATTTACGGTATGGATTAAGGTAATCCGGTTTCTCCCTGGGCCCTGAGAGCAGGAGGAGCCGTTTACACTGTAGATAATATTAAATCTAAGGACCAGAGACAAACATATAACCAAGTCTCCACTTGCAGTTCTAAAGGGCTATCCCAGCTCAGGGGTCCAGTGAGAATAGGGAGACGCTTTAACGGGGTTTGCGTGTACGCACATTTTTGGTCTGCTCGCATATTCTGCTGCGAACCGAACCGGGGGGTGTTCGGCTCATCCCTAATTAGAGGTAATCCTGAAACTGTAAGACCCCTTTCACACTGGGGTGCTTTGCAGGCGCTATAACCCTAAAAATAGTGCCTGTAAAGCACCCTGAAAGAGCCTCTGCTGTCTCTCCAATGTGAAAGCCCCGAAGGCTTTCACACTGGAGCGGTACTCTGGCAGGACGCTAAAAAAAGTCCTGCTAGCAGCATCTGTGGAGAGGTGAAGGAGCGGTGTATACACCGCTCCTTTACTACTCCTGCCCATTGAAATCAATGGGGCAGAGGGAGCGTGGCTATACAGTGCGGCTATAGTGCAGCGAAATTGACGGTAAAGCACCGCTAAAAATAACGACGTTTTACCACCGATGCACCCACCGCCCCAGTGTGAAAGGGGCCTAATTGACTTACAAGCTACAATGATAGCACTTTTTCAGGAACTACAACCCACCATCCTGATAGACCGTCTGGAAATGGACAGGGTTATTAGTGCCCTAACACCTAAAAAAATCTGATGGTCCACCCCGCGATATCATTGCAAAGTTTCATTTCTACAGAACGAAAGAATAACTACTATCTGCAGCAAGTAACAAAGAAACTCTTAACCTCCAAGGACATAATTACCAGCTTTTTGCAGACTTGTCCCAACTTACAATAAATTAAAGAAGGGCCTTAAAACCCTTACTACAAATTTTACAACGCTATCAAATTACATATAAATGGGGATTCCCCTTTTCAGTGCGTTTCGCATTTCAAGGCTCTAAATTTACATGTCGTTCTGCTAACGAACTCCAAACACCCCTTCAAGACATGCATCTGCTGAACTCGAAACAGAATCAAGAAACCACTCGATGAAGACCTACATCATCTTCTCCAAATAAATCTTCTGCGTTGCCAAGGAGAAATGGACACCAGAGCTCACATAAAAGGGGCCGATATCGATCTCCTGTTCAAGTCTCTGTTGACTCTATGGACTGAAGATTACTATATACTCATATTTCTCTCTCTACTTGATGGATAAGTTCACCAATCCTTACTGTCTATTTCACATTTTGTATCTAATTAATTCTTATTATATTTAGACACACTTGGTTATGATAATGTGAAAATGAGCCATCTTTTCCATTTTCATAACTTTATACTTCTAGGATCCATTCTTCATCTATCTCTTGATTAATAAGACAGCTAAACAGTCTTATTATCTTTATTATCTTTTTTTGTCATTTATCGCCTCAAGGAGATACTTTAACTGTCTTAACAAGTTCTTAATATAATATATTGTAACAACTGCTTTACTCCAGATCCAAGATAAATGGCTTAATGGTCAAAATAGATACATTTTCAATATCCGTGTTTCTTTTCCATTATTTGTCCCCCAGTTCCTGCCAGTGCTAAAATATTCTCGTTACTTATATACTTATGGAAACTTGCTACTAGTAGGCTTTGTTGTTCTTTCAGGAATGTTTCTTGCGCTCCCTTTTTGCTACTCTCGATTAGTTAATTAATATAGTGGACAATCGACAGTGGCCAATGTACCCTTGGGGGGAGTTTTTCACCCCCTCCCCAATGGAAGTGTTATGAGATTATATATGTTTTATGTACTATTCAAAATGAAGAATATTTGTTTTTTTTATTAAATCTTTTACCCTTTCCTTTTCTATCCTTCCCTATCCCCCCCCCCCTTCCAGAGGCAAGTCTATCTACACAATGTTTTGGAAAACATGATATCTTAACTTGTGCATTCATAACCCTATGGCTCCGTTAAATATACTATCCCTGACTGTTCAGGGCCTGAACATCCCACAAAAATCCACCAAAGCCTTTCGCTCCTTTGCCATTTGAAAAGCACATATATTGTGCCTTCAAGAAACCCACTGCATATCACAATCCACTCCTACATTTTTCAGCAAATTGTACTCACAGGTCTACACAGCCTCAGCTTCAACTAAACAGCGAGGCGTACATATTGCATTTCAACACAATAACCCATTTACATTATTAAAGGAGATTAAAGACCCGGAAGGGCGTTATCTGATCCTAACAGGATATTTGCATGATACTGCCATAACAGTAATTTCATATTATGCCCCCAACAAAAGTTCTACTTTGTTCCTCTCTCACCTTTTACAGGTAATCAAATCACATACAATAGGAACGTTACTTTTATGTGGAGATTCCAATCTAACTCTTTTTCCCTTTCTAGACAAATCACCTGTATCTCAATCAAATGTCCCTAATAGACACTCTTTTTCACAACTTATTACAAAACATAATTTAGTAGACTCCTGGCGTGAACTGAATCCAACTAAAAGACAATTTACCCATTATTCACATCCCCACCTCTCATTCTCATGAATAGACCACCTATTCCTAACTACAGGTATGGTGCCTGAAATCCTAACATCAAAAATTTTACCCATCCCATGGTCGGATCATAGTGCAATACTTACCACTATAGCCGCTACCATTCCAAAAGCACATGATCCGACTTGGCTTCTTAGAGATTAAAATAAAAACAGGAATAAATGGAGTCAGTACACTACTAGGAATGCTCAGGATTACTAAGGAGATTGATGGGACACATACAGCAAGCGCGAGGAAGCCTGTGGAGGCGCCGTGATCTCCATCTTTGATACACCACTACTGCTACGCTTTCAAAGGATGGAACATTTTGTAAGTGCAATTCTTTTGGTTTATTAAATCACCTTGTATGAACTATTACACTATTATGGGAGTAATCTTTGTTTTTGTTTTTTGAGTACCACGATCTCAGCCTCAACTGCGGATGTCGGTATAGGTTAGTGGAAGACCTGAATTTCCCAGTTGCCTGGTGAGACTACCTTTACGGTGGTCATCTATAGTTGGTAAGGAGCCTCAATTCTCACTTGGGTGTGAATTATCTTGGATGCAGGATTTGCTTTTCACTACATTTCCTTTTGGAGCATCACTTTCACATTATATATGGACTTTTTTGCTGGTTGGAATTTCTTTTGCACTATTTGAAATTGGGACTATTTTTTGCACCATTTGTAATGGGGACTTTTTTTGCCTATTAATTTTCTTTTTAGTGATTGGTTTATGTTATTTTTCACTATTTATCACTCTATTTATTTATTATTTACATTCAATTTAAAGAATTTTTTGTGATATCTGCCTTAGTTTTCCATATGAGAATTTTTTCACCACTACTCTCATCTTCATTTTTTAGTTTCAAACAACATTTCTGTGCCTGTTGTATTAGAATCAGTTGGGCTATCACTCTTATGCCCCGTACACAAAGTCGGATTTTCCGACAGAAAATGTGTGATAGGACCTTGTTGTGGGAAATTCCGACCGTGTGTAGGCTCCATCACACATTTTCCATCGGATTTTCTGACACACAAAGTTTTAGAGCAGGCTATAAAATTTTCCGACAACAAAATCCGTTGTCGGAATTTCCGATCGTGTGTACACAAATCCAACGCACAAAGTGGCACGCATGCTCAGAATAAATAAAGAGATGAAAACTATTGGCTACTGCCCCGTTTATAGTCCCGACGTACGTGTTTTACGTCACCGCGTTCAGAATGATCGGATTTTCTGACAACTTTGTGTGACCGTGTGTGTGCAAGGCAAGTTTGAGCCAACATCCGTCGGAAAAAATCCTAGGATTTTGTTGTCGGAATGTCCGATCAATGTCCTACCGTGTGTACGGTGCATTTGTCATTTTGGTGTGTTAGCTGCCTTAGTTTTTACTTATTGAGAGTTTTTTCACCATCACTCTTTTAGATTAATATTCTTATTTTTCTACACCACTTTA
Organism: Aquarana catesbeiana; assembly: GCF_042186555.1. Classification (NCBI taxonomy): domain Eukaryota; kingdom Metazoa; phylum Chordata; class Amphibia; order Anura; family Ranidae; genus Aquarana; species Aquarana catesbeiana. The sequence goes on along the minus strand of NC_133330.1, from coordinate 271,028,766 downwards.
TTAGCCCTGCATCCTTATTTAATTTTAACTTATTTGAGTTTAGTATTGGACTTTTTGGTGCTGGCAGCTTTTCTATACCTTTCTTTAGGTTTTAAAACTCAATTATAATTTTTTTAGCGCAGCGTTAAACCTTTGGGTTTCTTTTATGATTTCTTAGAGATTAGTTACTTAAAAATCCAACACATAAACTTAATATTGATCTTGCACTAAAAGAATACATTGTAGACAACTATACCCCTGATATATCCCCGCTCACTCTGTGGGAAGCTCACAAACCAGTTTTATGTCCTAGATGTATGAGGCAAGCGACTCTATTTAATTGAGAACATAGAGCTTTATCTAACAAATTAGAAACAAACTTTAACACTTGCTACATGGCATTTCAATCCAATCCCCTTTGTTACAATTGCAATTGGATAAGGCTAAACTTGAATTTGACCTGTTTCTCACAGAATCAGCAGATAAAACTATCAATCGATCACGCCACAATTTTTACATGAAAGCTAATAAACCAGAAACTCTATTAGCCCGCACGCTCAAATCTCACAACTCTCCCACTAAACCTATTCGCCTCAAAATTTCTAAAGATGTATACTCCAATAACCCAAGGAAAATACTTCAAAAGTTTAAAACACATTTAAACACTTTATATTCTTCTGGCTCTGAGCTGGATACATCTAAAGCAGATGAGTTATTTTCCCACATTTCCCTCCCTCCATTATCCACAAAACAGTTAGAGCTACTAGAGAAACCTGTATCAGTTGAAGAGGTGTCCAGTGCTATCAAAACACTGAAAATAAGCAAAAGACCTGGCCCTGATGAATTTTCCGCACTATATTATCGTACATATATTGAAACTTTATCACCTACCTTAACTGATGCCTTCAACTCTATACTATCAGATCACTCATTTAGACAGGAAACATTAACAGCAATTATCTGTATGCTTCCCAAACCAAACTCGGATGATAGCATCTGTTCCAACTATCATCCTATCTCTTTACTAAATGTAGATATTAAAATATTATCTAAAATCCTTGGTAAAATTATACATAAAGACCAAGCAGGATTTATCCCTATCCGACAACCAAGTGATAATATTAGACGTGCCACCCTTCTATCACATGCTGTGGAATGATGTTTCCTCTCATGGTCCTATATGCACTATACTCTTAGTAAAATTAGTAAATTGGGGTTCGGCTCCCATTTCTTACAATGGATCTTAGCACTTTACTGCAAACCTAAAGAGCACATTAAATACGCAGCTTACAAATCTGAAACATTCAACATAGAAAGGGGCACACGTCAAGGATGCCAGCTCTCACCTTTATTATTTGCTTTGCTTATTGAGCCTTTAGCACAAAGAATAAGAATGGAACCTTCTATAACAAGCATAGAAATCAGAAGTTGTCACCACAAGATATGTTTATTTGCGGATGACATCCTTCTATTTTTATCTTCACCTCAAATTTCAGCTCCTAACCTTATGAATATACTAAAAAAACTTTTCGACCATCTCAGGCCTTACGGTTAATACTCAAAAATTGACAGCACTGAGCATCTCATTAACCACTGCAGAAAAATTAATTGTACAAGAATCATTACCCTTTAAATGGGCTACACATAGCATTTCTTATCTGGGTATCCAGCTCACTGCCAGCCACTTGGATTTGTTTTCCACCAACTATCCTTCTTTACTAAAATTAACTACAAACCTGCTTTTAAAATGGTCATCTATACCGACTTCATGGGTTTGGAAAATAAATATAATAAAGATGGCCATACTTCCTAAATTCCTGTACCTTTTCAGAGTTCTTCCAATACATATCCTGGCCTATTTCCTTAGAATAATACAACAAAAATTTATAAAATGTAATGGGGGAAACTCAAACCACGAATATCTAGAGAAACCGTATTTCTTCCCAAAATCCATGGCCTAGGATTTCCAAACATTTCATTATATTATAAAGCCGCTCAACTAGCACAATCCATAAAATATCACTTCAAAACTGAGATTTCCCTGTGGGTTACCATCGAAGCAATAGATTGTGTCCCTCTCTCCATACACAATATTTTATGGTTACATCCCATAGATCGTAAAACTTTAAAAAACCCAATCACTAAACATTCTCTACCTATCTGGGATAGACTCAAAAACTCTCATGGTCTGCAATCCAAACATAATCCACTTCTATCTTTTCTCAAAAACCCAGCTTTCTATCCAGCATGGACTTATCCCAGATCTTTTCGGGCTTGGTCCAAAGCAGGTACAACATGTTTACATCACATGATCCTAAATACAACAGTCCGTCCCTTTCCAGACTTATTTAAGTCTTTTGGGCTCCCCCAATCAGAAATATTTTGTTACCTTCAAATTAAGAACTTTTGTATTTTTCCCAAGCATTGACGACTCTGTAGATGATTTTACTAAGTTGAAAAATATATGCATGAAAGACCCTCATGCCAGAGGTCTCGTATCAACAATATACTCCACATTGCTAGTTTAATCAGATGTTAAATTACCATCTTATGTGGTGAAATGGGAAAAAGATCTTGATCGAACTATAGATACAACAGAATGGTCTGCAATCTGGTCCATTATCAAATCTTCTTCTCCTAATGTGACAAATATTGAAACCACCTATAAGGTACTCTCACGCTGGTATTTGGTTCCTGCTACAATAGCTAAATTCACGCCTGATTACTCAGGTCTCTGCTTTTGTGGCTGTTCAGAACAAGGAATATATATATATATACACATGTGGTGGAATTGTTCTATTTTAAAAAAAATCTGGAAAAAGGTTTTTTTTACTCGCTTCAGAAATGTTTGAAATAACAATAATATTAGATCCAGAAATTGCACTTTTAAATATAAAACCTGATTACATGACTCATAAACAAATCAAGCTATTCATACAACATATGACGGCCGCGAAACAGACAATAACTAAAGCATGGAAGACTCCCTTACTAAACATAGCAGAAACCAAGCACAGAATGAATCGGGCATTGTTGCATGCATAACTGTAAGCCCTACATAAAGAAAACCTGAAAGGATATGAAGGTCTATGGAAACCATGGATCACACATTGTTTACCTATAAACTTTGACCACCAGGTACTCCAGTCATGGTAACTAACATTTTTATATGCAACAATGATAAAGCTATAAGAATAGACTATACCTCCAGAACATTCCATTCCCCCCCCACCTTTCCTTACCCTTATTTTTTTTCTTTCTTTGTTCCTTCTCTTCCTTATTTCTCACTTATTATCATGTTAATGCATTACAATGGATTTCTTTGGTGTAAATGGGACTCCAACATTTTTTTTTAAATGCTGTACCTGCAAGGAAGCATAATAATATTTACCTCTCCTGATGTCTGCAAAGCCAAAAAACATTGTGGCAGAGTAATTACTAGCTGGAGTTTTTCTGAAACGAAATTCAATTATATTTATTTAAATACAAAATAGTCTCCTCGCAAAAATGCCCTCTTAGACAGGTGTCCCCAGGAACAGGTGGGGTTCAAGGATTTCCCTTACTTCCTGTTCCAATAATAATGGCTATCAAGACAAACAGAGGAGCCAAAGACAGCAATAAAATCTGGCAGCTTCTCATAGAAGCTTTAATATGTTAGTATAATTTCAAAAGTTGTTTTTAATAATAATTTTATAATCATTTTATAAGAGGCCTATAGGCCTATAATTGCATTAAATAGGCCTATAATTCATGATGGCCAAAGCTTTTTTGGGAATACTTCTCTTCTGGGCAGTGAGGCCGCTCCATTAGGGGTGGAGGGGCGCCGCCCCCCTAAATAATGTGCCCGGCCCTAATCTACATGTAGGGCGCCGGACACATAGATTTCAATAGGTTTCTTTTTTGATGCACGATTAGAGCCTGAGGCTCCAATAGGCTTCAAAAAAGGATGGACACGGGGTGCACTGTTCGCGTTGTTCTCTTAGAGCCGGAGGGGGGACAGCTGTAGCATCAGATCAATGCTGCAGCCACAGGGGAGTGGTGTATGTATGTTTATTTTTTTTGATATTCTACTCTTCTTTAAATTTAAGCGTAGACAGGTGCAGGTTTTCCTCCATCCAGTAGGTGGTACTTTGATTTTATACAGGTGGGGTGCAATCTGTTAGGGGAAATGTCCCCTCATGGACTCCATCGGTGTTTCAGAGGTGTCAGCTGTCCGATTGGACGCTGCAACTTCTGGTGATTTTTGGCAGCCATTTTGGTATGGGGCTAACATTTGTTTTTGACTGCAGTAACAAGAAAATTTAAAAGATAGAATTTTTTTCTAGAATAAACAAATTTCTAACAGTATATTTGGTTTTCATTTAGGATTTGAAACAAACAAAATTATTAAGTTATTTCAAATGACCTTTGAAAAGTAATCAAATGTACTGAGAATTTTCATATGAATGTTCCTATCAACATTATTTCAAATGACCTTTGAAAAGTAATCAAATGTACTGGGAATTTTCATATGAATGTTTCTATCAACAATATTTTGAAAATCTACTAGTCTATGGCCAAATATAGGGTAAAAATGTCCTTCCCCATTATAATCCTGCACTGTCACCCTATCATATGCTGCCCTGGTAGAGACTGCAAGTGCCCATTTCAACACACATGGAAGAGGCATGGTCCACAATTGCCTATCAGGAACCCAGTGCTGGAATGCATGTAGATGGGGAGTTATTGCAAATCAGAGACAAACTGCACTGTAAAAGATGTATATCTAAATAACTTGTAATAACATCCATTAAAATGTAAATCCAGCACTGATAGATGGCACTGATGGGCATTGATAGGCGGCACTGATAGATGACACTGATGGGCACTGATAAGCGGCATTGATAAGCACTGAAAGTTGGCACTGATGGGCACTGATAGGTGGCACTGCGCAAAAAGACCCTATGAACTGGTATTAAGGGCTTGATTAAAAAAAACACATGATTTAAACATTTTTAAAAATGTATTGTATAAAGCTTCTAAAGATTCTAATAGGGTTGATGATTCCGTTTTATACTGTGCAGTACAAATGTAACCTATATATGGAACTGTGTTTGTCTGTCCTGAATATATGTTTCAATAATTTTAAACTTTTTACAATACATTTTTGACAATGTTTTAATCATGTGGTACCTTTAAGTCCTTAATGCTAGTTCATAGGGTCTTTTTGTGCAATTTCTCTGATAGGATGTGGGTACCGAACAGTTTTGTCCAAACATCAGAGGGTCCTCCCTGGTGGTACTTCCTCCCACTCTTTTCTTTTTCTGATAGGTGGCACTGATAAGCAGCATTGATAATCACTGATAGGTGGCACTGATGGGCACTGATAAGCAGCATTGATAATCACTGATAGGTGGCACTGATGGGGCAGCACTGATGTTCACTGACAGTCTTGCCGGTTAACGGCTCTCCTTTCCTCGCACAGGCACAGCGTTGGAGGAAAGGACTGCCAATAACTGGCAAGCCTGTTTACATGTGATCAGTTGATCACATGGTAAAGGGACGCTTTGATTGGCCCTTTACAGTGGAAGGACACAGCAGAACAAAATATTACAGCACACACATGCAAAAAAGAAATTTATCTCCTGCAAGGCTCTTTAAAACACCTGAACATTTAAAAAAAATATGGGGATTTGGTCACACCATATGGCTATATGGTGCTTAAGCCCACTTACTGCGACAAAGTACCCCATAGTAAGTGGGTCCTATGCTATCCACAGAATGGGAGATCCTCCTCTGAACCATGGTAGAAATACACTCCTCTATATGGGAGAACTAAAGGACTCTACCTATGACACAGTTGGACACTAATGAGAAGCACTGATGAGGGAGTGGGGTGCTCCTGCCCAAAAGGATTTGGTCAGAATCCATACAATAGACAAACAAGATATTTGGGGGGCACACCCTAAAAGATGCATTAAAGATGGTGCAGCCATAAGACCAAAATAAAGAACAAAATATTACAGCGCACACATGCAAAAAAGACATTTACCTTCTGCAAGGCTATGGGATACTTTGTCACAGTAAGTGGGCTTAAGCACTGGATAGCAATATGGTGTGACCAAATCCCCATATTTTTTTAAAATGTTCAGATGTTTTAAATAGCCTTGCAGGAGGTAAATGTCTCTTTTTTGCATGTGTGCGCTGTTATATTTTGTTCTGTTTTGTGGTCTTATGACTGCACCATCTTTAATGCATCTTTTAGGGTGTGCCCCCAAAAATATCTTGTTTGTCTAAGGACACAGAGCATGCTGGATGAGCGCCCCAGAGAGCACGTGGGAGGCTGGGTTCTGGGAGGGTGTCCATGGAAGCCCTCCCAGAACTGGAAGCCCGGGGCTCGGATGGAAGGGGGATGGGGACTTTATGGTTTCTTCTACCGGGGCCCTGAAGGTCCAAGTTGCGCCTCTGCTATATAGGGATATGCTTTGTTTATATTTAATCACTTGCCGCCCGCCATATAGCAAAATGACGGCTGAAAAGTGGTTTCAATATCCTGACCGGACGTCATATGATGTGATCAGGATATTGAGCCGCTGCGCGCCCCGCTGCGGCGATCGTTGTTGTGGTGTGTCAGTCTGACACACCGCAACTCCGATCTAGGTAAAGAGTCTCTGACAGAGACTCTTTACCACGTGATCAGCCATGTCCAATCACGGCTGATCACGATATAAATAGGAAGAGCCAGTGATCGGCTTTTTCTCACTCACATCTGACAGAAGCGAGTAGAGGAGAGCCGATCGGCTGCTTTCCTGACAGGGGGGTCTGTGCTGATTGTTTATCAGCACAGCCCCCCCTCAGATCCCGCCCAGGACCACCAGGGAAGCCGCCCATGACCACCAGGATGGCCACCACACTGGACCACCAGGTATGCCCCCTGGACCCCCAATGAAATACCAATATGTGCCCAGGCAGCTGCCAGTCTGTGCCCAGGCAGCTGCCAATCAGTGCCCACTCCAATGCCTACCACTGCCAGTGCCACCAGGGATGCCTATCAGTGCCTCATATCAGTGCTGTGTATCAGTGCCCATCAGTGCCCAGCAGTGCCGCCTATCAGTGCCCATCAGTGAAAGAGAAAACTTACCACCTATCAGTGCCACCCTATCAGTGCCCATCAGTGCTGCCTTTCAGTGCCCATCAGTGTCACCTATCAGTGCCCATCAGTGCCAACCAGTGCCACCCATGAGTGCCTATCAGTGCCACCTATCAATGCCCATCAGTGCTGCATATCAGTGCCACCCATCAGTGCCACCTACCAGTGCCCATCAGTGTTGCCTACCAGTGCCCATCATCAGTGCCCGTCAGTGCCCGCTCATTGGTGCCACCTCATCGGTGCCGCCGTATCAGTGCCTGTCAGTGTCGCCTTATCAGTGCCCATCAGTGAAAGAGAAAACTTACTTATTTACAATTTTTTAACAGAAACAAAAGCAAAACTTTTATTTTTTTCAAAATTTTCGGTCTTTTTTAATTTGTTTAGCAAAAAATAAAAACTGCAGAGGTGATCAAATACCACCAAAAGAAAGTTCTATTTGTGGGAACAAATTGATAAAAATTTAGCTTGGGTACAGTGTAGCATGACCGCGCAATTGTCATTCAAACTGCGACAGCGCTGAAAGCTGAAAATTGGTCTGGGCAGGAAGGTGTATAAGTGCCCTGTATTGAAGTGGTTAATGTCTGAAGTTGTAGCATAGTTGCAGGGTTGCCTAGATCAGTGGTTCTCAACCTCAGTCCTCAAGTACCCCCAACAGGCCATGTTTACAGGTTCTCCTTTACTTTGCACAGCTGCTTTACATCAATATCAATGACATGGTATTGATAAGAGCTATTTTATCTAAGGGAAGTTCCCAAAACATGGCCCATTGGGGGTACTCGAGGACTGAGGTTGAGAACCACTGGCCTAGATAACAAACAGTATTTTACTGACTGACTGTATTGTTGCTTAGTATTACTTTTTGAAACTTAGTAATGACAAACAATAGCTGAATTTATATGAGCAGCAATTTCCAAATATAAAAGAATGATGACTACATAACCCTAACTTGTGGTTTTTAAAGTGTAAACAGTAAAGTCAATTAAACTAATTTACTATTTAATTTTAATGTTGTCCCAACATTTTTAATGTTGGGACAATATATGGAAGCTAAGCCATTCCATAAACTAATGGAGTGCACAAGTTATTTCCAGACTATATTTTTATTCTTTGCATTTCTTTTTTTTTTTTCTTTGTGCTTGTGATCTGAAGGCAGAATGCATTGCGCTTGGTCTGTGGAACTCATACCAGTACAGTATACATAACAAGGCTTCAGGAAAAGATACACGAGCTTGCACAGTGGAATCGAAACAGCTCCTTCACTTTGCTTCTGGAGGAAAAAATAGAACAACTGAAATATTGACATTAAACATTAAGGTCTGGCTTGAGCGTGTGTGACATTTTGAATTATTAATCAACCTATAACCACGCTCATTTACATAACCCTCTATGCATTTTCATGAAGTATTTAAATAGTTTCATCATCAGCACATAGCTCTGATTTGCTTCAATGAAAGAGATCAGCGTGTTCATCCTCAGAAAAACTCTGAAGGGTTACATGAAAGAGTATGATTCTTCCTGACCTTTGTTTAATAGGGTGTACCCAAATGTGTTCATAATAGCAGTGCTTCTTAAAGTGGAACTACACTGCCTCTGAGCACCACAAACCAAAAACGCTATTTAATTCATTTTTAATATTCAAAGCAAACTCCCCTATCCATCCATGTCTCCATGTCTTATTTTGTTGATAGATCACTTTGAAATATATCCCCTAGCATTTCTGGCCGTGGCCATCTTGAGCAAGGGCAGATGACTCATGTAGCAATTACTTCCTGGAATCCATCTGCCCTTAGCTCAGGTATGCAGGCAGGAAGGTGTGATTAGCTGAGAAAAAATCCTCCTACCTTCCTGAATACTCCTGGGATATATGACATCACAGATTCCTGTGAATGCACAAACCACAACTCCGGTCTTCCACTGCGGTAGACCGACCTGTAGTTTCATTGGGCTGCAGGGGCACTGATGTGCGCTCTTGTACTATATAGACATGTCTTCTGGATTTCAAACAGAAAATCCATAATGTGGTACAGGCTGAAAGCCGAAGGACATGTCTGCAGGAGCCCACATTGCACCCATCATCTACTGATGATGGGTGCAATGCTTTCCAGGCTCCTGCAGAAAAAAATAATAAATGCTGATTTTTTTCTTTTAAAATAGGTACATTTATATTTTTCTGTAAAGGTGAACTTATCAAGACACAGAGTCTGCACATACGCAACCAGACATATATACTGGCACAGCCAAGCTCCCTTACTTTCTGCCCACTGTAGTATCCTTGCCTATCTAAAGCTGGCCAGTGGCCATGCATGTAAAGATTTTCTTGGTTCAGTCCAGCAGGCTAAACAAGAACTTCATAGACTCCTCCGTCTACACTAATCAGCATGGGTGGACAAATCTCCAGATGTTGGCTATTGTACTATGACAGCTGGCACATGCAACTGTCAGAATACCTGAACAGTGACTCCATCTGATTGGCTGCAGCCATTTTTTGACTGACTTTTTTGCCTGTTGTTTGATTTCTCATTTAAAGTACATCTTGTAAAACAATCCATTTGGTTTAAAAAAGAAATGAAGGGCAAAATATTTTATATATACACGGTATCTCACAGAAGTGAGTACACCCCTCACATTTTATTAAATATTTTATTTGTCTTTTCGTGTGACAACACTGAAGAAATTACACTTTGCTACAATGTAAAGTAGTGAGTGTACAGCTTGTATAACAGTGTAAATTTGCTGTCCTCTCAAAAAAACTCAACACACAGCCATTAATGTCTAAACCGCTGGCAGCAAAAGTGAGTACACCCCTAAGTGAAAATGTCCAAATTGGGCCCGAAGTGTCAATATTTTGTGTGGCCACCATTATTTTCCAGCACTGCCTTAACCCTCTTGGGCATGGAGTTCACCAGAGCATCACAGGTTGCCACTGGAGTCCTCTTCCACAACTCTATGACAACATCATAGAGCTTGTGGATGTTAGAGACCTTGCGCTCCTCCACCTTCCATTTGAGGATGCCCCACAGATGCTCAATAGGGTTTAGGTCTGGAGACATGCTTGGCCAGTCCATCACCTTTACCCTCAGCTTCTTTAGCAAGGCAGTGGCCGTCTTGGATGTGTGTTTGGGGTCATTATCTTGTTGAAATACTGCCCTGCGGCCCAGTCTCCAAAGGGAGGGGATCATGCTCTGCTTCAGTATGTCACAGTACATGTTGGCATTCATGGTTCCCTCAATGAACTGTAGCTTTCCTAGTGCCATCAGCACTCATGCAGCCCCAGACCATGACACTCCCACCACCGTGCTTGACTGTAGAGAAGACACACTTGTCTTTGTACTCCTCACCTGATTGCCACCACACACGCTTGACACCATCTGAACCCAATAAGTTTATCTTGGTCTCATCAGACCACAGGACATGGTTCCAGTAATCCATGTCCTTAGTCTGCTTGTCTTCAGCAAACTGTTTGCCAGCTTTCTTGTGCATCATCTTCAGAAGGGGCTTCCTTCTGGGACAACAGCCATGCAGACCAATTTGATGCAGTGTGCAGCGTATGGTCTGAGCACTGACAGGCTGACCTCCCACCCCTTCAACCTCTGCAGCAATGCTGGCAGCACTTATACGTCTATTTCCCAAAGACAACCTCTGGATATGACGCTGAGCACGTGCATTCTGAGTGGAACCTGGCCTGGTAAACCACTGTATGGTCTTGGCCACCATACTGCAGCTCAGTTTCAGGGTCTTGGCAATCTTCTTATAGCTTAGGCCATCTTTATGTAGAGCAACAATTCTTTTTTCCAGGTCCTCAGAGAGTTCTTTGCCACGAGGTGCCATGGTGAACTTCCAGTGACCAGCATGAGAGAGTGAGAGCAATAATACCAAATGTAACACACCTGCTCCCCATTCACTTCTGAGACCTTGTAACACTAACGAGTCACATGACACCAGGGTGTACTCACTTTTGTTGCCAGCAGTTTAGACATTAAGGGTTGTGTGTTGAGATATTTTGAGGGGACAGCAAATTTACACTGTTATACAAGCTGTACACTCACTACTTTACATTGTAGCAAAGTGTCATTTCTTCAGTGTTGTCACATGAAAAGATATAACAACATATTTACAATGTGAAAATGTGAGGGGTGTACTCACTTCTGTGAGATACTGTATACACACACACACACACACACATACATTATCTATACGCCTCTATTCCCCTTTTTCTAAGTGATTACATAATCTCTGTTCTCAGCTGCATAGGGAACTCTGAGAGCTGGGGAAAGATAAACACCATCACACTGGTTTTCCCAGTGAATGGCTGTGCAGAGAGGGGCATGTTAAGACAAGTCTGATCATTGGAGGAGAGCAGGCTGATTTCCCTGCACAGCCTTGAAAACTGCTGTGCTCTCATGCCTAGAGTGGTCAGTTTTTGATAGGAAAGCAGAGGGATTGGTAGGATTACCAAGAATTTCACACAAAGGAAGCAATACAAAGAGAACAGGGTACTTTTTCATACAAGTACATGGTACAGCAGCCACATATCAGGAATATGAAATGTTGGGCTTACATATTCTTCAAAGTTTGTTGAGCTGGGTGGTGTCAACTGGGTCACCCACAGCTTTAATTTTGGCTGATTCACACGAATAGAGTCATGTATGGCCAGCTTAAGCCTTGGTGTCAACTGATGTCAGAGCTCAGATGGGGGGGGGGGGGGTGGGGAGTGATCACTGATTGGCTTCTCAGACCTCACCAAGGTCACATACTAGAGGTCTTACATACCCAGCCTTATTAGTGAAAATACCAGCAGTGTGGGAAGGAGGCAGGGGTGCATGGCAGGTTAAGAATACATACCTAGGTAGTGGACTATGGGTTTGATTTACTAAAGGCAAATCCACTTTGCACTACAAGTGCACTGAAAGTGCACTTAGACGTGCATTTGTATGTGCAGTCTCTGTAGATCGCTGTAGATCGCTGTAGAGGGGAAGCTCTGAAATGAGGTGAAACTCTGCTGATTTTATCATCCAATCATGTGCAAGCAAAAATGCTGTTTTTTAATTTTCCTTGCATATCCCCCTCGGATCTACACCGACAGCACTTCCAAGTTCACTTGCAGTGCAAAGTGGATTTACCTTTAGTAAATAACCCCCACTGTACAGAAACATTGGGGTTGGTTTACTAAAGCTGGAGAGTGCAGAATCTGGTGCAGTTCTGCACAGAAACCAATCGGCTTCCTGTTTTCTTTTGTCAAAGCTTAATTGAAGAAGGTGAAGTTAGAAGCTGATTGGCTACCATGCACAGCTGCACCAGATTTTGCACTCTCCGGCTTTAATAAATCAACCCCATTGTCACTTTGCACTGAATGGGAAAAGTGACAGTGGGGTTAATTTACTAAAGGCAAATAGACTGACCAATTTGCAAATGCAGTTGTACTCTGCAAGAACATTTGCGCCACACCTTAGTAAATGAGGGGAAGCTCCATTGACTTTCATCATCCAATCACATGCAGGCAAAAAATGCATTTTTTTTTCTCCTTGCATGGAATTGGATATTCTTTGCAAAGTGAATCTTTACCTCATTTACTAAGCTCTGGAGCAAATGCCCTTGCAGAGTAGAACTGCACTTACAAAGTGTGCAGCCGATTTGCCTTTAGTAAATCAAACCCCAGTGTTTATTTATTTATTCATGATATTTATATAGCCCAGGCAATTTATGCAGCACTTGCATATTTTACCATTCACATTAGTCCTTACCCTCATAGAGCTTACAATCTAAAGGCCCCTATCTCACATACATACACACACGCCAATTTAGCCTAGGTTCACACTAATGCGGTGGGGGAAACCCAGCAATCCATGTACGTTTTCCGCACTGCATTCAATCCTGCCCTTGGGATCTGCAGCAGGTATCAGTGCAATTTTAATGACACAATCCAGTTGCAGTGTGGTATTTAAATTGAGGTTACTAAATTCTTTATTTTCAAGTCTATTTGGTAATTGCAGAACTAGTGTAAAAAACGAATTTGATTGATAAATTCTTTCATTGTTCTACAGACCCGTGCCTACCTTTGTTTTTGTAAATTGACTGTAAGAGTCAGAAGTAATTACAGTTTCACAAACATACACAATCCTTACTTCTCAGCAGGAAATCCTGTGTGTAAAATATGCAAGAGAACATTTTAAGAAAAGCAATAAAATCACAAAATGATCATTTTGCCATTGTGTAACATTACACCCTTATAACATGTCACAACATCCTATTAGGATGTTTTCAGGGAAGTAAATAACATTTTTATGTTAGCTAGAACTGTTCTCTATTGCATGCAGTAAATTCAAGTAGCAGTGTAACCTGATGAGACTTTTTCCCAAGAGGATGATAAGTCAAAATGGCTAAACTGTACTGCTTCATATTGCTACTCATAATAAAATATAACACTGGATCTATTTACACTCACTGACTCTGAAACGCCAAAGGGTCAACCTCAATAATGAAGCAATGAAGAAATGTACAGTGTTCTACATAAGTCTTAACCCCCATTGATGTTTTTTTTGGTGTTACAACCTTGATTTAAAATAGATTTAATTGGGATTTTGTGCCACTCATTTGATTGATTTTTAGCAAAGTTGTTGTTTAACCAGTTTGACTCTAAAGCAAATGTTTGCATTTTTTTTGCCCAAGTGTAAAACTCTTCATTTATGGCAATAAAATGACTTAAACAGAACAATTATAAATTTTCTGAAATCAGAGGCCCAGTAGAATAAAAAAAAAAATGATAGTTGCAAACTTGTATGTCACATGATATTTGCGCAACGGTTTATTAAACACAGGCACACACAATATACTACCCATTTTTTTCAGGAAAAATATAAAAGACAAGGGGGTTGATTTACTAAAGGTAAATAGTTTGCTCACTGCAAATGCACCCACAAGTGCACTTCAGGAGCACCGCAAGTGCAGTTGTGCTAGATATGAGGGAAACATGCATGCAAAATAAAAAAAAAAATGCATTTTTTCTTGCACATGATTGAATGATAGAAATCAGCAGAGCTTCCCCTCATTTCAGAGATCTAGAGCAGCTGTGCTTGAAGTGCACTTCTAGTGATCAGTATATTTGCCTTTAGTAAATCAACTTCAATGTTGTGCTGAGTAAATAGATACCAAGTATGCCAAGTCCTAAAATCTCCATTGGTGGCACTTTTAAAAGCTTTTACAGCTCATCAAGTTAGATTTACCACTTGCTGCCCACCATATAGCAATATAAGGTCGGCGAAGTGGTTCTGTTATCCTGACAGGATGTCATATGACGTGATCAGGATAACAAACCGGCACGCGTGCGCGGGTGGAGCGCATCGACCGCGATCGTAGGTGCTGTGTGTCGTGGTAAGGAGCCTCTGACGAAGGCTTCTTACCAGGTGATCAGCTGTGACCAATCACAGCTGATCATCTCATTAACCCTGGTTAAAGTGCCGGTAAATGGCTTTTCTCAGTTCGCGCTGACAGGGAGAGCCGATCAGCGGCTCTCCCTGTCAGAGGGGGGGTCTGCGCTGATAATCAGCACATTGATTATCAGCGCAGCCCCCATCAGAGGTGCCAATCGCTGCCCATCAGCTGCCAGCCTGTGCCCCATAAAGAACGCCTGTTATTTCCCATTAAAGTGCCAATCAGTGCCCATAAATGTGCCAATCAGTGCCCATAAATGTGCCAATCAGTGCCCCATCAGTAATGCCTGTCAGTGCCCTTCAGATGCCACTCAGTAATGCCTGTCAGTGCCCTTCAGATGCCACTCAGTAATGCCTGTCAGTAGCTCCTCATCAGTGTTGCCTATCCAGTGCCATCTATCAGTGCCCATCAGTGCTGCCCATTATTTTTTTTTTTCAAAAATGTTGTTTTTTTTTAGTTTGTTTAGCAAAAAATAAAAACCCCAGTGGTAATCAAATACCACCAAAAGAAAGCGCTATTTGTGGGGAGAAAATTATAAAAATTTAGTTTGGGTACAGTGTTGCATGGCCGCGCAGTTGTCATTCAAAGTGTAACAATGCTGAAAGCTGAAAATTGTCCTGGGCAGAAAGGGGGGAAGTGCCCGGTACTGAAGTGGTTACACAGGAGCCCTTGTGCTAGAATTATTGTTCTCACTCTGAAATTTGTGGCGTGGTGCAACCACAGTTTGCGAGTGTGTACCCTGGGCTGCATTTAGGTTCGTGAACACGTAACAATGAGGGCAACGTGGGTTACGGCAATCTTTTTTTAATTCTTTAAATACATTTTATTGTCATTTTTATTTTTATTTTACTTGATTGCTATTACAAGGGGTTAATAAACCCACATGTGATAGCATTGGGCAGGTGACAAGTACTCATTTTGTTGACATTAGGGGTCTAATACAACAATGTCACCCCAGCCCTTCACAGCATCTAACCAAGCACAGATCTGCTTGGTTAGATGTGTCCCCTGGCTGAAAATGGTGGATTTGAAACCGGAAGTAATGAAATTATCATCACTTCCAGTTTCATTGTTTACATGTGAGGACAAGGCAGGGATATGCCTCACTTTCACGTATCTCTTCCTCCAGAAGTTGTGGTCCCAGGCTCCCGGCAAGTGTCGGATCCACGCCGTCCGCCTCATCACATTCGCTTTCAAGCTCACAGCTTGCTGAACAAAGAGCTTAACTGGTCAAGCATTCTCCTAAAGCCTCTCATTAAAGAGGAAGTAAACCCTGATGGGTTTTACTTCCTCTTTGTTTCCCTGCAAAGTAAAAGCATAATGTGCCACTTACCTGCAAACGAAGCCCGCAATGTCCGCGATGCTGGTGGCCGCGTCCATCTTCACCCCTCTTCTTTCCAGGGCCGTGGACTCCGGCTCTGTGACTGGCCGGAGTTGTGCGCAGGAGCCGACGCTCACGGCACGGGCCCTATAGAAACAGCACAATCGTGCCCTCGCTTTAGTGCGCATAGGCCGATGATGTCAGAGCAAGAGTATATGGTAAATATCTCCTAATGCCATGCCTTATTATTGGCTTACCTGTAGGTAAAAGTGGTGTGTAGGGGTTTACAACTGCCTTCGGAACTGACCAGCCATAGGAAATAATGCAATTGTATGGTAAGAATTGGGTGCAGCTAATATTTTCTTTTTTTTTCAAAGGCTGTAACAGGCAGGTGATAATCCAAGGAGCAGGGATAAAAAATGGCTTTAAAATATAAGTAAAGCTTTTGATAGAGTGGAGAGGGATTAGAATGCCTCTCAGGGTTGCACCGATACCACTTTTTTAAGACCAAGTACAAGTACCGTTTTTTTTTTTTCAAGTACTCGCCAATGCTGATTACCAATACTTTTTTTTTTAATGTCATGTGACAGTGGCACTGATATGCAGCACTGATAGGCACTGATGAGGTGTGGACTTTACAGTAATTTTTGTATTTTATTTTTTTACAATTTTTTTTTTTTATTTTTACAATTTATATATTTTTTTGTTATCTTTTTTTTTTATTTTGGGGGGGGGGCTGGATAGTCTTTCATTTTAGTTTTAGTTTTTATCAGCCCTGTTGGGGGGCTTTGGTGAGATATCAGGGGTCTAAACAGACCCCCAACATCTCCCCTTTGAGACAGGTAAAGGGACTGAGGACACAGATTCCCTAGTCCCTTTCCCTGCAGCCTCAGCTGCGGTGAAGATGAAAGGACAGGAGATAGAGGCTCCTGGTCATTCAGAAACTGAAACATCGCAAACATACATCCAACAGTTATGAATGGACAGAGTCAGTGATCACTGACTCTGTTCATTCAGAAAAGGAAGAAACCGGTAACTGACATTTTTACCGGCTTCTTCCTTCACTCCCCATCCTGACAGATCCAAGACGAGGGGGGTTTCCGGAGGCGCACGGAGGGGGACCAGAGCAAGACCCAGGGAGCTGGAGGAGGACCCGGGGAGCCGGAGGAGGACCCAGGGAGCTGGAGGAGGACACAGGGGACAGTCAGGACGATCGGTGCAGGCAGCTACAGGCACCGATCTCCCTGTATAGCTTTCAATAAAGCAACTGACAGCCACGGGAGGGAGAGGAGGAGAAGCAGCTGTTAGCTGCTTTATTGAAAGCCACACAGGGAGATTGGTGCTTGTTACCGCCCCCACCAATCATCTGTGAGGCTGCCTGGCCCCCCCTGCTAAGCTGAGGACACAGGTATTAGATTAAGCATCGGAGCATTTACACAAGTACAAGTACTAGTATCAGTATCAGTGCAACCCTACTGTCAGTTTTACATTGCTACCTCTGCCCCCATTAGGGAGATTCACCCAGTCTATTTGTCCTGTTTACCATTATCACTGAAAATGAAAGAGAAAGAAAATCCCAAGTTTTTGATTGTCCCCAAACATTGCGGTTTTGAAGTGGTTTACTGGGGCTATTGCTGCATTGGCAAGATAACAACCCCAGTATTGTCTTTTAGAGCTGGCGATTCTCTTTCTGATAAAAGCGATCCAAGCAGCTGATTAGCTGCTGGAACGCATTTAGAAGCAACTGGAGGGGTCGTTCCCCCTCCCGTGGCTCGCCGGTGTTTCTCAGGCTTATCATTCTCACTGGCGAGCCCAGGAAATGATCCAGCAGTTCACATGGCTGGCCATAGAGGTGAGCAGAGACCAGATTATCTTTCCTCACCTCTATGATCTAGGAGGCCGGGAGTGATATCATGATGTCACTTCCGGGTTAGGGTGGAATTAAACATTTTTTTTTTAGAAAGTGACAGATCAATGTTATTTTTTTATCTGATGCTTTCAAGGGTAGAGGAGCAATCTGGGGTCCAAGGCTACATGTAAACTAGCCTACCCTGAGGTGAGAATGAGCGTGTGAGAGCGTGTGACGTAGTGCTGAGGCGCGGGCTCTGACCTCGTGATAGTTGCAGCGAGAGACGCCAGCTCCAGTTGATCTCTCTTCCCGTGGCGGCGATCCGTGAGCGGTGAGGTTGGGAGCGGGTTCCTAAACGGACAAGAGAGTGTAGAGGGATAGCAAATGGTTCCTGATCCGACCCTTGGATTTCAGCTACCCCAGCTGCTGGGAGCGATCGGCAGTTAGTGAGGACGGGTGGATGAGAGCAGCATCTGGAGTGGTAAGTAGACAGCGGATGGTTTCCGACCCGACCCGACTTTCGGCTCTCGAAGGAGGACACAGATTCCAGCCCTTGGCTCCTCAGTTGCCAGTGAGGTATATCGGATGGATGGACGGATAATCCTGTCTGTGGCATGGTAGGTACAAAAGTAATACAGCAGATGAAAAAGAAAAGAAAAGGAAAAGGGTTTTTTGTTCCCTGTAAGGTGAGCTTCTCTACTGCTTTTTAAGTGAATGCAAAAGGTGGAAGGAGGAAGCAAGTGGAGACAGAAAACAGATATGATGTTGAGAGTCTGAACTGTTCTAGGAAAAAGGGGGTAAAGAGGAGAAAGGAGAGGTGGGGCAAAGGAGGACAAAAACCTCTGTTTAATATTGGAGTTCTTTTTCAAAGTTCTGAGGTTAACAATGGGTCTGGATGGCCCCCGGCAAGCCACTTGCTAAAGCACAAACTGTTACCCCCTGTTCCTCTCCCATCTCAATGCCAACAAAAACAACAGGAAAATCAGTAATAAAATCCCCACAAACTGGGGTACCAGCAGAGACTCAGACTGTAACAGAGAGAGAGGTAGAGCAGTTACCTACTGGTAAGGATATTATGGAAGCTATTAAAGCAAGTAGTGAGGCTCTTACAACAAAAATTGATGCCTTAGCGGTGGATGTCAGCATAATGAGACATGAGTTTGATAAGATACAACAAAAGATCTTAGGAATTGAAGTTCTTGTCTCAAAAGTAGAAGATAAATTCTAGAATTTAGAGAATGGCATTTACTGGAAAAACAAATTAGTACCCTACAGGATAGAGCAATTGACACAGAAAGTCATTTGAGGAGAAATAACATTCGGATCGTAGGCCTCCCAGAGAGAGCAGAAGGAGATAACCCAATTGAATTTTCAGAGGAACTTTTGATAAAAACATTAGGCCTTACAGATATGCCCGCAACATTCATGGTAGAAAGAGCGCATAGGATCCTTTTCTGCTCCCCAAAACCAGGGGCACCCACCCGTCCGTTCTTGATACGTTTGTTGAACTATAGAGATTGAGATCGTGTTTTGTCAGCGGCTAGGATAAGGACAGAAATACAATATGAAAATGCCAAACTATTGTTCTTTCCCGATTATCCCCCTGAAATACAGCAGCAAAGAAGAGCATATACGGAAGTACGGAGAAGACTAAGAGAGAAGGGGAAAACATTTAGTCTCCTATATCCCAGTAAATTACGGATCATGGATGGTTCACATGCCTGTTTTTTTGAAACACCGATAGCCGCATCGGAGTGGTTGGACACTAGATAAATCAAGTTTTTCCCTTTAGAAAGGTTTTTTTTTTCTTTTTTTAAAATTCTTTTTTTGGGGGGGAGGGGGAGTATATATACATGGAACTTTGAAATAATAGCACTGAAAAATAATAGGGTTTTTTTTTGGGGGGGGGGGTTCATAAATATGGAATTTTGAAATGATGGCACTGAATAATAAAGATATGCTTTTTTTTTCCCCCATTTTTGGAAGGGGGGATTATACATATAAGGCACATATTATATGTTTCTTGGATATAGGGAAAATATAAAGTAAATTATATGACACGAGGGAAGTAAAGAATTGTAAAAGATAGGTGGATGGGAGAAGGTCTTATATTGAATATAGATTTTCAAATAATTGGGATAACACTATTTAATAGTAATGATGTATAATAATATAAAATTGTTTTTCTTTTTTTTTTTTTTTTTTCTGTGATAAAGGGAAAGGTAGATGTTTGGAATAAATAGCCTTCGGGTATGGTGCTCCTAAAATCTATTGTATATTAGAGAGCCCGCCACGCAGTGGAATGAAAGGGTCATAGCTTTTTGTGTGGTGGGGTTGAGATGGGTTATGTTGGATACTGAGCATAGAATATATACTGGGCAGCGAAGAAGGGTATAGGAAAAATTCCTCTCCACTCCCATCCATGAATGTAAATTGGGGAAGGGAGTGGAAAGGGATAGGGGGAGATGGGAGGGATGGGAGGGATGGGAGGAGGAAGGTGAAGTGAGTGTAAGGAGGGAGTATGTGTTGGATCAACAATGGTGTGGTTTAATGACCCTATGGATGTCACCTGTAAAAATCAGGAGGCATAAGATATGGTGGAGGTATCTATTCCTCCCATGCTCTTTGTACAATGACAGGTAAAAAAGACAACTCCTATTCAGTACTATCCTGGAATGTATAAGAATTAATGGGAATTTAATGGGAAGAAAATTATTAACGTTAAGAAAAGCTTGGATACAAAAAGTATATCATGCTACTTATTCTTCCTATGCTAGAGGTGTATCAGTTTTGGTAAAAAAATCCTTTCCTGGAGAAATAGAGAAGGCCTATATAGATACACAAGAAAAATATGTTATTTTGTTATATATGATTGGACAACAGAAGTATATTAGGTTCCATGCACACTGGACTTAAAAAATGTCGATTCTACAGGCGTTTGACGTTTCTTTCACCTGCCTCTAGAAGCACTTCTATTGTGTTCTATGTGTCTTTGCACATTATGACTACTACAGGCGTTTTCTGTCAGGGACGTTCAGAGGCAGGAAAAAAAACCCTTCTCTATTGCGTTTTCTGGAGAAGTTTAGGAGCTGTAAAAACGTTTCCTGGCTTTACAGGAAGTATCTTTTGACCCTGTCTATCGTCTCCATCCTTCTATGAGAGAGCCACATGTTCAGACATGACCAGGAGGGAGGTCACACAACATCAGTTGATTGCAGCTGTGCAAGGACATGCCAACATCTGGGATAAATCTCACCCAGATTGTAAAGACAGAATTATAAAACATTCACCCTGGGAGGAGATAGCTTGAACTGGAGCACCCTGAGTATTCGGAAGAGTAGAATTGAAGAGTAGAGTGGCATGGCTCTTGATGGCTCAGGAATCTCTGCTCACAATATTCTTTGCTCTTTTTGTCTAAAATGGCACCCAGCAAAAAAAGGCTGTGAAATACTTATTTTGGGAGTAAAACTTTTGCAGAGGAGAGTGTAGTGCAAAAACCGCCTATAAACTAAAATGCTCTTAAACTCTCATAGACTCGCTTAAACTTTGTACAATGTGCTTTCAATTTGCGTCTTTTATGCCCCGTTTTTAAGCTAAAAACGTTGACGTTTTTTCTGCTCCTAGTGTGCATGGAGCCTACAGTGGCAGCATATATTCCACCTCTGTTTTCTGTGGGAGTTTTGAATGAGATAATGGAAAACATTATTCAATATTTTCCAGCAAAGCTACTGCTTATTGGAGATTTCAACTCGGTTTTATCCCCAGAGCTGGATAGATCAAAACCTCCTAAGCAGCATTCAGAAGATTTATATAACTGGGTGCAGGCGACAAGGATAACAGAAATTTGGAGATGGAGGAACCCCGAAAAAAGAACTTATTTCTGCTTTTCTACTTCCTACAAAACAGTGTCTAGAATAGATCTAGCATTTGCGGATCCTGCAGTGTTAGCAGACATTGCGGAAGCCGCATATTTACAGAGTGGCCTTTCAGATCACGCTCCCCTATTTTTGTCGATGCGTATCCTTACTCAGAGGAATGCATCACTGTGGAGATTAACTCCACAGTGGGTGTTATACATGAAAATAGCAGAAAAAACTATAATAATGGAATATTGGGAGAGTAATGCAGGATCGGCCTCGGTGAATATTGTCTGGGATGCATTCAAGGCGTATCTGCGAAGACAATATATCGCAAATATTTCAGCGGTTAATAAAAAACAGAAGGTTAAGATACAAGAGCTGCAGAAGCAGATAGAATTGCAGAAGAAAAAATATGGTCAAGACCCAAGTAGTAATAACTTTGATTTAATGATGGCCACACAAAGAGATCTACATTTACATATGGAAGAAATAACAAGGCTAGAATTATATAGAAATAGACAAAATATTTTTGAGCAAGGGGACAAAAGTGGGAGATTCTTGGCGAGATTAGCACAACAAGAATATCAAGCTACAACTATATCAGAGATTGAGACTTTAAAAGGACAGAAAGTAAAATAACCTGAGGAGATACTGGAGACCTTCAGAGAGTACTATACTTTGCTATTTGCCTCTTCTCTCCCCTCCGACTTCTGCCCAGAGATTATGGCGGACCTTTTGGACTGGGTAGCCCTTGGGTGACTGTTGGACAGGGAGAGAGAGAGGCATTGGTTTGTCCAATTACAAGTGAGGAGATCATGAAGGTCATACATATATTTCCAGGAGAAAAGGCACCAGGTCCAGATGGAATTCCGGTGGAATTCTATAAAAAATATGGAGCTTTGGTAGCCCCAAAACTTGCAGAAGTATTTACAAGTGGGTTATTGTAAAGGGCCCTTCCAGACTCAATGAGACAGGCACATATAACTTTAATATATAAAGAAATGAAAGATCCAAAACTATGTTCCTCATATAGGCCAATAGCACTATTAAATATAGACTTTGAAATATTGACGAAAATATTAACATTAAGATTACAACCCCTGCTTTGAAACATTATAAACTCAGATCAGACAGGATTTATGCCACAGAGAACAACGGACGTAAACCTACGTAGGTTATATACAAATATACATACACACCATGTCCAGGAGGGATCTAGGACAGTGGCCTCCCTAGACATAGAGAAGGCCTTTGATACAATCAAATGGCCTTTTCTATGGGAAATACTCAGAAGGATGCAAATCCCATTAATGTTTATTAAATGGATACAGATAATACATAGGAGACCCATGACGGCGGTTAAACTGGGGTGAAAGTTATCATCTTTTTTTCAGCTGTACAGAGGCACAAGGCAGGGCTGTCCCCTCTCTACAGCACTCTTTGCGATAGCAATAGAGCCAGTGGCAGAGGCTCTACGGACCTCGCCAAATATCCAAGGATTCCGAGTGGGAGGGGCTGGAGGAGAGGGTAGCCCTGTATGCCAACAACATTCTGTTATTCTTGAGAGGCACAGGTTCATCCCTGGAAGGAGCCTTAGAATTATTAGATATTTTTTCATTATTTACAGGGCTTAAAGTAAACTGGGGCAAGTCTCTATTGTTCCCCATTGACCAGAGAGCACAAGATACTGCTGCCCCGCATTTGCCTTTTTAATTGGTTAAAGAAACTTAAGTATCTTGGTATAATAATATCCCGACAGGTCGAAGAATTTTGAATGTTGAACTTTGATTCAGTAATACAGGAGATTGAGAAAAAATTAAAGGTATGGGAAGCGTTGCCCCTGTCGCTATCAGGACGAATAAATTTAATAAAAATTAAGATTCTCCCTAAATTTTTATATCTGTTTAGAAATTCTCCACAATGGTTGCCTAAAAGTTTTTTTACACAGTTGCATGGTAGGTTTTCTGCATTTATATGGGTAAACAAGCCAGCTAAAATTAAATTAAGTACACTTATGCGACCGATAGTGCAGGGGGGATTGGCCTTCCCAGACTTCTATAAGTATTATATAGTTACACAGTTAGTAACGGTGGGGAGATGGCTGAACCCTGATGGGTTTGATTCTGCTACAATGTTGGAAGCAGCAGTGGTCCAATTGGTAGAGGCACTTCAAGGATTATTATATTGGGGGTCAAAATCTAGGTGGGATTTGACCCCTTCGATGATAACAACAATAAAAATATGGAGAGCTGCCATAGTTAAAGAGGGATATTCGAGAACTGATTTGTCCCCAAATACTCCATTATGAAGAAATCCCGAGTTGCCACATCTAGACTCTATTCAAGATCCAGGGGCATGGACTAAATTTGGGGTTAAAAAGCTATCATAAGTAATACATGGAGGAAAATTCTCCACTTTTGTAGAGCTGAGGCAGTGTTGGAATATACCTGAGAGTTATACTTTTAGATATATGCAGCTTACCCATGCTCTATTAGCTCGATTTCCCGAGGGTACTCCACAATTAATGGAATGGGGTCTAGAGCAAATGTTAACCAGTTGCCGACCGCCTCACGACGATATACGTCGGCAGAATGGCACGGGCAGGCAGAATCACGTAGCTGTATGTGATCTGCCTCCCGCGGGCGGAGGGTCTGATCAGACCCCCCCGGTGCCTGAGGCGGTCGGCATTTGTCCCCCGGCGATCGGAGGTGAGGGGGAGGTCATCCATTCGTGGCCCCCCCTCCCGATCGCTCCCAGCCAATAGAATCATTCCTCTGCTGCTGTATAGTAAACAGCAGCAGAGGAAGTGATGTCATCTCTCCTCGGCTCGGTATTTTCCATTCTGGCGCCGAGGAGAGAAGACATCTGAGTGAGTGTAAAACACACACACACACAGTAGAACATGCAAGGCATACATTACACCCCCTTTACCCCCCGATCACCCCACCCGCCCCCCTGTCACACTGACACCAAGCAGTTTTTTTTTTTCTGATTACTGCATTGATGTCAGTTTGTGACAGTTAGTGTGGTAGGGCAGTTAGTGTTAGCCCCCTTTAGGTCTAGGATATCCCCCTAACCCCCCCAATAAAGTTTTAACCCCTTGATCACCCCCCGTCGCCAGTGTTACTAAGCGATCGTTTTTCTGATCGCTGTATAAGTGTCACTGGTGACGCTAGTTAGGGAGGTAAACATTTAGGTTCGCCGTCAGCGTTTTATAGCGTCAGGGACCCCCATATACTATCTAATAAATGTTTTAACCCCTTGATTGCCCCCTAGTTAACCCTTTCACCAGTGATCACCGTATAACTGTTATGGGTGACGCTGGTTAGTTCGTTTATTTTTTATAGTGTCAGGGCACCCGCCGTTTATTACCGAATAAAGGTTTAGCCCCCTGATCACCCGGCGGTGATATGCGTCGCCCCAGGCAGCGCCAGTACCGCTAACACCCACGCACGCACCGTACACCTCCCTTAGTGGTATAGTATCTGAACGGATCAATATCTGATCCGATCAGATCTATACTAGCATCCCCAGCAGTTTAGGGTTCCCAAAAACACAGTGTTAGCGGGATCAGCCCAGATACCTGCTAGCACCTGCGTTTTGCCCCTCCGCCCGGCCCAGCCCAGCCCACCCAAGTGCAGTATCGATCGATCACTGTCACTTACAAAACACTAAACACACATAACTGCAGCGTTCGCAGAGTCAGGCCTGATCCCTGCGATCGCTAACAGTTTTTTTTTGGTAGCGTTTTGGTGAACTGGCAAGCACCAGCCCCAGGCAGCGGCAGGTTAGCGCCAGTAGTGCTAACACCCACGCACGCACCGTACACCTCCCTTAGTGGTATAGTATCTGAACAGATCAATATCTGATCCGATCAGATCTATACTAGCGTCCCCAGCAGTTTAGGGTTCCCAAAAATGCAGTGTTAGGGGGATCAGCCCAAATACCTGCTAGCACCTGCGTTTTGCTTCTCCACCCGGCCCAGCCCTGCCCTGCCCTACCCACCCAAGTGCAGTATCGATTGATCACTGTCACTTACAAAACACTAAACACATAACTGCAGCATTCGCACAGTCAGGCCTGATCCCTGCGATCGCTAACAGTTTTTTTGGTAGCGTTTTGGTGAACTGGCAAGCACTAGTGGCCTAGTAAAACCCCGGTCGTAGTCAAACCAGCACTGCAGTAACACTTGGTGACGTGGCGAGTCCCATAAGTGCAGTTCAAGCTGGTGAGGTGGCAAGCGCAAGTAGTGTCCCGCTGCCACCAAGAAGAAGACAAACACAGGCCCGTCGTGCCCATAATGCCCTTCCTGCTGCATTCGCCAATCCTAATAATTGGGAACCCACCACTTCTGCAGCGCCCGTACTCTCCCCATTCACATCCCCAACCAAATGCAGTCGGCTGCATGAGAGGCATTTTCTTTATGTCCTACCGAGTACCCCTACCCAACGAACCCCCCCAAAAAAGATGTTGTGTCTGCAGCAAGCGTGGATATAGGCGTGACACCCGTTATTATTGTCCCTCCTGTCCTGACAATACTGGTCTTTGCATTGGTGAATGTTTTGAACGCTACCATACACTAGTTGAGTATTAGCGTATGGTACAGCATTGCACAGACTAGGCACACTTTCACAGGGTCTCCCAAGATGCCAGTTACATTTATAAAAGTTACAGTTACAAAAAAAAGTGAAAAAAAAAAAAAAAAACACACAAAAAAATATATAAAATTTAAAAAAATAGTTGTCGTTTTATTGTTCTCTCTCTCTCTCTCTCTCTCTCTCTCTCTCTCTCTCTCTCTCTCTCTCTCTCTCTCTATTCTCTCTCTATTGTTCTGCTCTTTTTTACTGTATTCTATTCTGCAATGTTTTATTGTTATTATGTTTTATCATGTTTGCTTTTCAGGTATGCAATTTTTTATACTTTACCGTTTACTGTGTTTTATTGTTAACCATTTTTTTGTCTTCAGGTACGCCATTCACGACTTTGAGTGGTTATACCAGAATGATGCCTGCAGGTTTAGGTATCATCTTGGTATCATTCTTTTCAGCCAGCGGTCGGCTTTCATGTAAAAGCAATCCTAGCGGCTAATTAGCCTCTAGACTGCTTTTACAAGCAGTGGGAGGGAATGACCCCCCCCCCACCGTCTTCCGTGTTTTTCTCTGGCTCTCCTGTCTCAATAGGGAACCTGAGAATGCAGCTGGTGATTCAGCCAGCTAACCATAGAGCTGATCAGAGACCAGAGTGGCTCCAAACATCTCTATGGCCTAAGAAACCGGAAGCTACGAGCATTTCATGACTTAGATTTCGCCGGATGTGAACAGCGCCATTGGGAAATTGGGAAAGCATTTTATCACACCGATCTTGGTGTGGCCAGATGCTTTGAGGGCAGAGGAGAGATCTAGAGTCTAATAGACCCCAATTTTTTCAAAAAAGAGTACCTGTCACTACCTATTGCTATCATAGGGGATATTTACATTCCCTGAGATAACAATAAAAATGATTTTTAAAAAAATGAAAGGAACAGTTTAAAAATAAGATAAAAAAGCAAAAAAATAATAAAGAAAAAAAAACAAAACACCCCTGTCCCCCCCTGCTCTCGCACTAAGGCGAACGCAAGCGTCGGTCTGGCGTCAAATGTAAACAGCAATTGCACCATGCGTGTGAGGTATCACCGCGAAGGTCAGATCGAGGGTAGTAATTTTAGCGGTAGACCTCCTCTGTAAATCTAAAGTGGTAACCTGTAAAGGCTTTTAAATGCTTTTAAAAATGTATTTAGTTTGTCACCACTGCAATTTTAAAGCATGTCATGTTTGGTATCCATGTACTCGGCCTAAGATCATCTTTTTTATTTCATCAAACATTTAGGCAATATAGTGTGTTTTAGTGCATTAAAATTTTAAAAAGTGTGTTTTTTCCCCAAAAAAATGCGTTTGAAAAATCGCTGCGCAAATACTGTGTAAAAAAAAAATGAAACACCCACCATTTTAATCTGTAGGGCATTTGCTTTAAAAAAATATATAATGTTTGGGGGTTTAATTTTCTTGCAAAAAAAAAAAATGTTTTCATGTAAACAAAAAGTGTCAGAAAGGGCTTTGTCTTGGTGGTTAGAAGAGTGGGTGATGTGTGACATAAGCTTCTAAATGTTGTGCATAAAATGCCAGGACAGTTCAAACCCCCCCCCCCCAATGACCCCATTTTGGAAAGTAGACACCCCAAGCTATTTGCTGAGAGGCATGTCGAGTCCATGGAATATTTTATATTGTGACACAAGTTGCGGGAAAAAGACAACAAAGTTGTCACTAAATGACATATTGCTCAAACATGCCATGGGAATATGTGAAATTACATACAAAATACATTCTGTTGCTTCTCCTGAGTACGGGGATACCACATGTGTGAGACTTTTTGGGAGCCTAGCTATTTGCTGAGAGGTATAGTGAGTATTTTGCAGACCTCACTTTTTGTCACAAAGTTTTGAAAATTGAAAAAAGAAAAAAAAAATGTTTTTTTCTTGTCTTTCTTCATTTCAAAAACAATACTCGCCATGCCTCTCAGCAAATAGCTTGGGGTGTCTACTTTCCAAAATGGGGTCATTTGGGGGGGGGTTTGTGCCACCTTGGCATTCCATGGCCTCCGAAACTGTGATAGGCAGTGAAGAGTGAAATCAAAAATTTACGCCCTTAGAAATCCTAAAGGCGGTGATTGGTTTTCGGGGCCCCGTACGCAGCTAGGCTCCCAAAAAGTCCCACACATGTGGTATCTCAGGAGAAGCAGCTAAATGTATTTTGGGGTGCAATTCCACATATGCCCATGGTCTGTATGAGCAATATATCATTTAGTGATAACTTTTTGTAATTTTTTTTTTTTTTGTCATTATTCAGTCACTTGGGACAAAAAAAATTAATATTCAATGGGTTCAACATGCCTCTCAGCAATTTCCTCGGGGTGTCTACTTTCCAAAATGGGGTCATTTGGGGGGGTTTTGTACTGCCCTGCCATTTTAGCGCCTCAAGAAATGACATAGGCAGTCATAAACTAAAAGCTGTGTAAATTCCAGAAAATGTACCCTAGTTTGTAGACGCTATAACTTTTGCGCAAACCAATAAATATACGCTTATTGACATTTTTTTTACCAAAGACATGTGGCCGAATACATTTTGGCCTAAATGTATGACTAAAATTGAGTTTATTGGATTTTTTTTATAACAAAAAGTAGAAAATATCATTTTTTTTAAAAATTTTCAGCCTTTTTCCGTTTATAGCG
This sequence comes from Aquarana catesbeiana, assembly GCF_042186555.1. Lineage (NCBI taxonomy): Eukaryota > Metazoa > Chordata > Amphibia > Anura > Ranidae > Aquarana > Aquarana catesbeiana. The sequence goes on along the minus strand of NC_133330.1, from coordinate 270,999,936 downwards.
CAAAAAATAAAAACCGCAGAGGTGATCAAATACCATCAAAAGAAAGCTCTATTTGTGGGAAGAAAAGGACGCAAATTTTGTTTGGGTACAGCATTGCATGACCGTGCAATTAGCAGTTAAAGCGGCACAGTGCCAAATTGTAAAAAGTGCTATGGTCAGGAAGGGGGTAAATCCTTCCGGGGCTGAAGTGGTTAAGGAAAAAAAATTAAAAGAAGTCAATTTCAACTCTGTATACTTACCTATTAAAGACTACATCGTCAGACATAAGCAAATTATGCGAATGTTGGACAAGAGATGTCCCATATTTGGTAGAAGAGAATTGGGAGGAGAAATGGAGGTTCCCATTTCAGATATTAGTATCACTTCGAGACAAACTAATACAATTTAAAATAACACATAGGAGTTATTATACACCATACAAGTTATATAAGATCTGCCCATTAAACTCCCAAAATTGTTGGAGATGTCCAGGTATACCAGGAAATTTTATCCATATATTTTGGTCTTGTCCGAAGATAGTGGTATTTTGGAGGGAGGTCCTGAGAACAATTGATATAGTAACATCAGTATCTTTGGAAAAAGAGGCAGAGATCTGCCTATTAGGATTAATAGGGAAGAAAATTATACCTACAGAAAAGAGAACACAGGTGGGCCTATTACTGTTTTATGCCAGAAAGACAATAGTGTTGAGCTGGAAGAAGGTCGAAGATCCCTCGTTGGTATATTGGAAAAATCTAGTGAATAGCAACTTGCCAGGAGACATATTGCAATAGAAGATATGGAGAGAAATATGAAAGGGTATGGGCAAGTTAGATAGAGAATCCCGCGACAGCTTCAGGATAGAAAGGGTATGAAGATAGGGTAAACCACACCATAGAATAAAGAGGGAGAAGTGAATGTATAAATGTGTTTTCTTTTTTTTTTTTTCTTTTTTTTTTGTGTTAAAGAAATGAATGTTAGTGGAATTTTATGGAAGCTCCGGAGAGAGCAGATAAATGTAAGCTGTGAAATGTATACTTGTTTTATATGAAAAAAAAAAATTAATAAAGAGATATTAAAAAAAAAAACTAGCCTACCCTGACTGCAGCCACGAGAAAAATGTTCTTATCTTGAAAGCGATTCTTCCACATTGAGGAGAGGTAGGTTTAACCTCACCTAAACGTGGCAGCTCTTAAACTCTGCTAAAAGCTTATGTCTACATTGACACATAAGCTTTTATGGAGTTGAGTTTAGGGGCTTTGGCAAAAAAAAATGCCAAAAGCTCCTAAACTCAAGTTTAGGAGCTGCCAGTGTACATGAAGCCTCATAGATCTCAGATGTCTCCATAAAGAGGACCTGTCATGCTTTATTGTTATCACAAGGGATGTTTACATTTCTTGTGATAGCAATAAAAGTGATAATAAAAATTAAAGGGAGAGTGTATAAATAAAATATTTTAAATAAAATAAATAACTAAAAAAATATTTTAAGCGCCCCGTCCCACCATACGTAGGTCGTGCATGCATATGTAAATGGTGTTGGTACCACACATGTGAGGTATCACCGTGAACATTATAGCAAGAGCAATAATTCTAATGCTGGACCTCCTTTGTAACTCTAAACTGGTAACCTGTAAAAAATGTTAAAGTGTTGCCAGTGGAGATTTTTAAGTATCATAGTTGGTCACCATTCCATGAATGTGTACATTTTTAAAGCGTGCCATTTTAGGTATCTATTTACTCAACATAACATCATCTTTTATATACTACCAAAAATTGGACTATATATTGTGTATTTTTGCAATTAAAATTCATTAAAGTGTATTTTTTCCCCAAAAAAATGTGTTTGAGAAACCAGAGAAGGCAGAGGGGCACCCTGGGGGTACCTTTGGGCTTGTGGCGAGCATCTATCCTTTAGGTGTGTATATTTCATTTGTATATGCACACACTAATGCATACCCATTTGGTATAATTTTGGAGATGTATTAGATATGATCTAATTTGACGTAGTCAAAACATAGCCAGAGTTCAGGAACCGGAACGGATAGTCAGACAAGCCAAAATGTCAGGGAGCCAGAGATGAGCATATTAGAACAGCAAGCAGGATCAGGAGCCAGAAGGAATGTCAGCCAAGCAAGTCTTTAACAGGAACACAGGAGAGCGTCTCTAGAGATGTGACCAAGGTGAAGGCAGAGATCATCTGGGCTGGACGGCTTAAGTAGGCAGGACTGACGAGCAGGATATCATCAACAGGTGAGTCACTGTGGAGAGAAAGGAGCTGGCAATTAGCCAACAGCTGAGCGGCCACCTTTGAGAAGGAAGGGCTGAGCCCAGCCCTGACAACAATTATCTAGCCCCGGGAGCTGAGGTGGAAAACCCAAGATATTTGATGGGAAAACACTCAGGAGACGGATGTCCCTGGGAGTAAGGTCCCTCATGGATGGTCAGGGGTGATGTGAATGGCATATACGTGGAACCTCTGCAAATAAGTGTTGAAATTATGTGTATTATTACATATAGTATGAAGTGTACCTATTTAACATGGTAAAGTGTGTGCCAATGCTATCACCGAGAGGTAGTGAGTGAAAATGTGATCATATGGAAAAATGCCATATCTAAGTGTAGAGTAAGGGGAAATATAAAGGTGACTTAATGTACCCCAACCCATGGGGGCTACATGTGAAATAGAAATCACACACCAAAGAAAAGGATGAAAGGGAAAGGAAGAAAATTCTACCATAATACTACCTGGAACGCCTAGGTCAACACACATGGTCCAAATAGGTACACAATGTCCAAAGAGGCTAGCTATCACAGAGAACATCTGTGACCTTGTGCATCCTTTCCTTTGGTGTGTGGTTTCTACTTCACATGTAGCCCCCATGAGTTGGGGTACATTAAGTCACCTTTATATTTCCCCTTACTCTACACTTAGATATGGCATTTTCCCATACGATCACATTTTTACGCACTACCTCTCGGTGATAGCATTGGCCCCGACTTTACCATGTTAAATAGGTACACTTCATGTTATACGTATGTAATAATACGCATAGTTTCAACACTTATTTCCAGAGGTTCCACAGATATGTCATTCACATCACCCCTGACCATCCATGGGGGACCTTACTCCAAGGGACATTCATCTCCTGTGTGTTATTCCATCAAATATCTTGGGTTTTCCACCTCAGCTCCCAGGCTAGTGAATTGTTCGGACGGCCTGCAGCTCTAATAGCTCTATTTTCAGACTCATAGCTATATTGTACATATGGGTGGATATTTTCCATACTTTTATTTTTCCTCCCCCTCCCCTGTCCTCTTATATTCAGACAGATTATTAATATGTACAACTTATTAATTATAGATATACTGTATATCAAGCATCTGCTCCTGATGAATGGAGGTCATCCACGAAATGCGTCGAGCTATGTTGATGCCACTATCATGTTTACAGTCATGATCATTCCATCTATTTTATCCTGTTTTATTGCAATATGTTGTAACAATCATGCACTTTTATATATGTATTGTGTAATACATGGGTTTTGTGTCTGACGTTATTATGGATTATTATGCTATATTATTATGCTGTTTTGGTTGTACACATCTTCAGTGAATAACAAATTTTGTTTCTATTTTATATTCAGCCTTCGTAGTCAAACCCCCGAGGAATACAGTGTAAACCCTTTTAGGATATAAGTTCAAATATGGGAAAAGTCTGTTTGATTTTTATTTTGATTCTAGTCAATCTTGCATGCTAATTCTGATCATCTCTGGAGATTGTCTTTCCAGACTTGGTAGTTGTATTTCCCCCTCTCTGTGAAATGCTGCCTTGCTTTATAGACTAATCCAGCCACACTGTATCAAAAGGAGAATTATTGGCAGAAGCAAGTAGTAAACACAAATGATTACTGTATGGCTGTTTAGTTGCTTGTGTCATAGATAAATAGTTTGTGGATTGGATGAATAAACTTTGGGTTAGAGAAACATTTCCAACTTTAACATGATTCCATTTACTCATTACAACAGAGTGCAATGGTCATGACCTGTTAATACTTTGGGGTGTATTTATAAAAATTTGGCAGAGCTATTAGTCGTGTTCATGTAAGACTGCACGCACATTTGTTCTGTGCAAATTTGGGTATTACAAAGCCAACCAGGACAGGGGCTTTTGGAGGCTAGTCTTCTACCCACTGATTGTGGCCCATGGAGGAGACTGGGGATTTTGTCTGTTTTTCCCGGGCAGAGCATGAAAAAGAGCTAAGTTCAGTCTCTGATCCCATGGAGAGAGCAGATCATTCTCTAATGATGGACAGCTATGTGATGAGTGCTGAGAGCAAGGCTTGGATTAATTCTTTGAATAAAGACAATGAGGCAATATTAATCTTATGCAGGTTAATGGTCAGTGAAAATATGGTGGTCCTCCTGCAGACTGGGTTGGAGAAGCTCCCCCCACTCGGGACAGAAATATGTATCGGCAATATCCCTTAAGAAATCTATAAAAATAAATTAATTCCACTTTTTCAGACTGCTGGAACATTGCATGAGTTTTGTCTTATGATGTAATGTCTAGTGGACAGATTACACAAGTGAAAGCTGGTTAATGAGATTTGGAAAGCCTTGTGTTTTTTTTCTGGGGAACTGGTGCCTAACTGTCAGGGTGGGCACTGACGTGCGTCACCTAGGCTTGTCTAGGTGACTAGTTGTCAAATTAGCTTACCAGTAATTAGATCACTATTAGCTGTTGGCTGTTCCTTAGATGTGCTGGTGATTCTACTGCTTATAGTTTGCATTGTTTAGGATAATGTGATCAAGCTCTTACCTGATTTTGTGTGATATATATTCTATGAGTGAGTTTGCAATAAACTAAGTTCCAATTTATATCTAAGCTAATGTCGTCTAGTTCTTCGGCGCAGTGCTCAGCTTTAATACTTGGTTCCTGGTTCCAGAGTGGAGGAAGCTGTATCTTGGTGGAGGCACCCAAGCGGGGTGCCAGGCAGTCCATCACAGTGGGTAACATTGAATGTTATTTGGCTATTTTCTCTCCAGGTCCAATTTTACAGGTATAATTGCACACAGAAAAGGGTGAATCTGGAAAATACTGTAGTATGACCACTAGATGGAGCTGACGATCAGAGTAATAAATGTTTACCTTTTTGATCATTAGCTTCATCTAATATGGTATTTTCCTGATTCACTCTGTTTATGAATAGCTAAATTAAACCTAGAGAGAGAAATAACCTAAAGCCTCCTAAAGTACACAGATCAAAGGAATCCTAAGTCACACACTGCACAGCATTAAGCAAGATGCTGGGTGTAATCTGAGACCTACGTTGAAGGAAAGGAAACACCCCCTCCTACATAGTCTCACGGGGAAACCTGCACAGCTGAGGCTGTCAATCACTATGTGATGGAGAACGGGCGGAGCTGTCCACAGGGATTCTGTGGTGTTGGCTGTTTGATGGAGAGGGGAAGGGGCCATCTCCCCAGGATTTCCTGGTGTCCGCATAGACTGTCAGAAGTAGGGATGAGCTTCGTGTTCGAGCCGAACGAATGTTCGACTTGAACATCGTGTGTTCAGCCGTTCGCCGAATTACGAACGTTATGGGCCGTTCGCGCCAAATTCGACTGGCGCGTCACGGCCCATAATTCACTGTTGCATCGCAGTGCATTGCTGGCTGATGATTGGCCAAGCATGCACTATGACCCGCATGCTTGGCCAATCACAGCTCCGCGTGTACAGAGAGCCGTAATTGGCCAAAGCCAAGGAGGCTTTGGCCAATTATGGCTCAGGAGGTTTAGTACACGCCCCACACTATATAAGGCCGCCTACGTGGCGGCCTTGTGTAGTGTGTTGTGGCAGAGAGTGATAGATAGACAGAGAGACAGCGTCATTTGATTTAAGTTACATAGAGTAGGTAGGTTGAGTCAGTTAGCTGCACTTACAGCGTATTGTGTGTATATATATATATATATATATATATATATATATATATATATATATGCATCCCAGGTAGTATATATATATATACAGGGCTTTTTTTCAGGGGGAACTTGTTGGAACTCAGTTCCACCACTCTGGCTCAGACCCTTTGGTGCCTGCTCACCACAATCACTTGTAAACACAGAAGTCTGGTTTCTGTGTTTACAAGTGACACCTCTGCACTCTGTATGTAATGCAATCCTGGTATTTAATTCCCCTTTAAGACCCTCCTACTGTTTTCATGAAATTTGACTGAACACACCCACTAATTGATGTGATTTGAAGGGTGTGTGTCAAGGGAGGGGTTTTGTGGGGCCGTGGTTAAGTTCCAGCACCTATTTTTTGAGAAAAAAGCTCTGAATATATATATATATATATATATATATATATATATATATATACACTGTATTCAGTTTAGCTAGATTCGATCCTGTTATTCTCTTCCTAATATACTGACAGGCAGGCAGGTGTTTTTACAGCATTTCCAGTTAGTGTACTGTGTAACCCTGCACAGTCGCATCTACAGTATAGCTACGTGAAGCCAAGTGCTTGTGTGCTTCTTCTGATCCTGATCCTATTAATAGCACAGGAGGCTCTTGAAGTATTTCCAATTAGTGTACTGTGTACCCTACACAGTTGCACCTACAGTATAGCTACCTGAAGCCAGGTGCTTCTGTGCTTCTTCTGATCATATTAATAGCACAGGCAGGCTCTTGAAGTATTTACAGTTAGTGTACTGTGTAACCCTGCACAGTTGCACCTACAGTATAGCTACCTGAAGTCAAGTGCTTGTGTGCTTCTTCTGATACTATTAATAGCACAGGCAGGCTCTTGAAGTATTTTCAGCTGGTGTACTATATACCCTGCACAGTTGTACTTACAGCATAGCTACCTAAAGCCAAGTGCTTGTGTGCTTCTTCTGACCCTATTAATAGCACAGGCAGGCTCTTGAAGTATTTACAGTTAGTGTACTGTGTAACCCACCACAGTTGCACCTACAGTATAGCTACCTGAAGCCAAGTGCTTGTGTGCTTCTTCTGATCATATTAATAGCACAGCTCTTGAAGTATTTCCAGTTAGTGTACTGTGTACCCTGCACAGTTGTACCTACAGCATAGCTACCTAAAACCAAGTGCTTGTGTGCTTCTTCTGAACCTATTAATAGCACAGGCAGGCTCTTGAATTATTTACAGTTAGTGTACTGTGTAACCCTGCACAGTTGCACCTAGAGTATAGCTACCTGAAGCCAAGTGCTTGTGTGCTTCTTCTGATCCTATTAATAGCACAGGCAGGCTCTTGAAATATTTACAGTTAGTGTAATGTGTAACCCTGCACAGTTGCACTGACAGTATAGCTACCTGAAGCCTAGTGCTTGTGTGCTTCTTCTGATCCTATTAATAGCACAGGCAGGCTCTTGAAGTATTTACAGTTAGTGTACTGTGTAACCCTGCACAGTTGCATCCACAGTATAGCTACCTGAAGCCAAGTGCTTGTGTGCTTCTTCTGATCCTATTAATAGCACAGGCAGGCTCTTGAAGTATTTCCAGTTAGTGTACTGTGTAATCCTGCACAGTTGCACCTACAGTATAGCTACCTGAAGCCAAGTGCTTCTGTGCTTTTTCTGATCCTTTTAATACCACAGGCAGGCTCTTGAAGTATTTACAGTTAGTGTACTGTGTAACTCTGCACAGTTGCACCTACAGTATAGCTACCTGAAGCCAAGTGCTTGCGTAATCCTTCTGATCTTATTAATAGCACAGGCAGGCTCTTGAAGTATTTCCAGTTAGTGTACTGTGTACACTGCACAGTTGCACCTACAGTATAGCTACCTAAAGCCAAGTGTTTGTGTGCTTCTTCTGATCCTAGTAATAGCAGAGGCAGGCTCTTGAAGTATTTCCAGTTAGTGTACTGTGTACCCTGCACAGTTGTACCTACAGCATAGCTACCTAAAGCCAAGTGCTTGTGTGCTTCTTCTGATCCTATTAATAGCACAGGCAGGCTCTTGAAGTATTTACAGTTAGTGTACTATGTAACCCTGAACAGTTGCACCTACAGTATAGCTAACTGAAGCTAAGTGCTTGTGTGCTTCTTCTGATCCTATTAATAGCACAGGCAGGCTCTTGAAGTATTTCCAGTTAGTGTACTGTGTACCCTGCACAGTTGTACCTACAGCATAGCTACCTAAAGCCAAGTGCTTGTGTGCTTCTTCTGATCCTATTAATAGCACAGGCAGGATCTTGAAGTATTTCCAGTTAGTGTACTGTGTACCCTGCACAGTTGCACCTACAGTATAGCTACCTGAAGCCAGGTGCTTGTGTGCTTCTTCTGATCCTATTAATAGCACAGGCAGGCTCTTGAAGTATTTCCAGTTAGTGTACTGTGTACCCTGCACAGTTGCACCTTCAGTATAGCTACCTGAAGCCAGGTACTTGTGTGCTTCTTCTGATCCTATTAATAGCACAAGCAGGCTCTTTAAGTATTACCAGTTAGAGTACTGTGTACCCTGCACAGTTGCACCTACAGTATAGCTACCTGAAGCCTAGTGCTTGTGTGCTTCTTCTGATCCTATTAATAGCACAGGCAGGCTCTTGAAGTATTTCCAGTTAGTGTAATGTGAACCCCGGCACAGTTCACCTACAGTATATCTACCTGAAGCCAAGTGCTTGTGTGCTTCTTCTGATCCTATTAATAGCACAGGCAGGCTCTTGAAGTATTTTCAGTTAGTGTACTGTGTACCCTGCACAGTTGCATCTACAGTATAGCTACCTGAAGCCAAGTGCTTGTGTGTTTCTTCTGATCCTATTAATAGCACAGGCAGGCTCTTGAAGTATTTCCAGTTAGTGTACTATGTAACCCTGCACAGTTGCAACTACAGTATAGCTACCTGAAGTCAAGTGCTTGTGTGCTTCTTCTGATCCTATTAATAGCACAGGTAGGCTCTTGAAGTATTTCCAGTTAGTGTACTGTGTACCCTGCACAGTTGCACCTACAGTATAGCTACCTGAAGCCTAGTGCTTGTCTGCTTCTTCTGATCCTATTAATAGCACAGGCAGGCTCTTGAAGTATTTCCAGTTAGTGTACTGTGTAACCCTGCACAGTTGCACCTACAGTATAGCTACCTGAAGCCAGGTGCTTGTGTGCTTCTTCTGATACTAATAATAGCACAGGCAGGCTCTTGAAGTAATTTCAGTTAGTTTACTGTGTACCCTGCACAGTTGCATCTACAGTATAGCTACCTGAAGCCAAGTGCTTGTGTGTTTCTTCTGATCCTATTAATAGCACAGGCAAGCCTTGAAGTATTTCCAGTTAGTGCACTGTGTAACCCTGCACAGTTGCACCCACAGTATAGCTACCTGAAGCCAAGTGCTTGTGTGCTTCTTCTGATCCTATTAATAGCACAGGCAGGCTCTTGAAGTATTTCCAGTTAGTGTACTATGTAACCCTGCACAGTTGCACCTACAGTATAGCTACCTGAAGTCAAGTGCTTGCGTACTTCTTCTGATCTTATTAATAGCACAGGCAGGCTCTTGAAGTATTTACAGTTAGTGTACTGTGTAACCCTGCACAGTTGCACCTACAGTATAGCTACCTGAAGCCAAGTGCTTGTGTGCTTCTTCTGATCCTATTAATAGCACAGGCAGGCTCTTGAAGTATTTCCAGTTAGTGTACTGTGTAACCCTGCACAGTTGCACCTACAGTATAGCTACCTGAAGCCAGATGCTTGTGTGCTTCTTCTGATCCTATTAATAGCACAGGCAGGCTCTTGAAGTATTTCCAGTTAGTGTACTGTGTACCCTGCACAGTTGCACCTACAGTATAGCTACCTGAAGCCAGGTGCTTGTGCGCTTCTTCTGATCCTATTAATAGCACAAGCAGGCTCTTGAAGTATTTCCAGTTAGTGTACTGTGTAACCCTGCACAGTTGCACCTACAGTATAGCTACCTGAAGCCAGGTGCTTGTGTGCTTCTTCTGATCCTATTAATAGCACAGGCAGGCTCTTGAAGTATTTTCCGTTAGTGTACTGTGTACCCTGCACAGTTGCATCTACAGTATAGCTACCTGAAGCCAAGTGCTTGTGTGTTTCTTCTGATCCTATTAATAGCACAGGCAAGCTCTTGAAGTATTTCCAGTTAGTGTAATGTGTAACCCTGCACAGTTGCACCTATAGTATATCTACCTGAAGCCAAGTGCTTGTGTGCTTCTTCTGATCCTATTAATAGCACAGGCAGGTTCTTGAAGTATTTCCAGTTAGTGTACTGTGTAACCCTGCACAGTTGCACCTACAGTATAGCTACCTGAAGCCAGGTGCTTGTGTGCTTCTTCTGATCCTATTAATAGCACAGGCAGGCTCTTGAAGTATTTTCCGTTAGTGTACTGTGTACCCTGCACAGTTGCATCTACAGTATAGCTACCTGAAGCCAAGTGCTTGTGTGTTTCTTCTGATCCTATTAATAGCACAGGCAAGCTCTTGAAGTATTTCCAGTTAGTGTACTGTGTAACCCTGCACAGTTTCACCTACAGTATAGCTACCTGAAACCAAGTGCTTGTGTGCTTCTTCTGATCCTATTAATAGCACAGGCAGGCTCTTGAAGTATTTCCCTTTAGTGTACTATGTAACCCTGCACAGTTGCAACTACATTATAGCTTCCTGAAGCCAAGTGCTTGTGTGCTTCTTCTGATCCTATTAATAGCACAGGCAGGCTCTTGAAGTATTTCTAGTTAGTGTACTGTGTAACCCTGCACAGTTGCACCTACAGTATATCTACCTGAAGCCAAGTGCTTGTGTGCTTCTTCTGATCCTATTAATAGCACAGGCAGGCTCTTGAAGTATTTCCAGTTAGTGTAATGTGTAACCCTGCACAGTTGCATCTACAGTATAGCTACCTTAAGCCAAGTGCTTGTGTTCTTCTTCTGATCGTTTTAATAGCACAGGCAGGCTCTTGAAGTATTTGCAGTTAGTGTACTGTGTACCCTGCACAGTTGCACCTACAGTATAGCTACCTGAAGCCAGGTGCTTGTGTGCTTCTTCTGATCCTGGTAATAGCACAGGCAGGCTCTTGAAGTATTTACAGTTAGTGTACTGTGTAACCCTGTACAGTTGCACATACAGTATAACTACCTGCAGCCAGGTGCTTGTGTGCTTCTTCTGATCCTATTAATAGCACAGGCAGGCTCTTGAAGTATTTCCAGTTAGTGTACTGTGTACCCTGCACAGTTGCACCTACAGTATAGCTACCTAAAGCCAGGTGCTTGTGTGCTTCTTCTGATCCTATTAATAGCACAGGCAGGCTCTTGAAGTATTTCCAGTTAGTGTAATGTGTAACCCTGCACAGCTGCACCTACAGTATATCTACCTGAAGCCAAGTGCTTGTGTGCTTCTTCTGATTCTATTAATAGCACAGGCAGGCTTTTGAAGTATTCCAGTTAGTGTACTGTGTACCCTGCACAGTTGCACCTACAGTATAGCTACCTAAAGCCATGTGCTTGTGTGCTTCTTCTGACCCTATTAATAGCACAATCAGGCTCTTGAAGTATTTCCAGTTAGTGTACTGTGTACCCTGCACAGTTGCATCTACAGTATAGCTATCTGAAAACAAGTGCTTGTGTGCTTCTTCTGATCCTATTAATAGCACAGGCAGGCTCTTGAAGTATTTCCAGTTAGTGTACTGTGTAACCCTGCACAATTGCACCTACAGTATAGCTACCTAAAGACAGGTGCTTGTGTGCTTCTTCTGATCTTATTAATAGCACAGGCAGGCTCTTGAAGTATTTACAGTTAGTGTACTGTGTACCCTGCACAGTTGCACCCACAGTATAGCTACCTAAAGCCAGGTGCTTGTGTGCTTCTTATGATCCTATTAATAGCACAGGCAGGCTCTTAAAGTATTTCCAGTTAGTGTACTGTGTAACCCTGCACAGTTGCATCTACAGTATAGCTATCTGAAGCCAAGTGCTTGTGTGCTTCTTCTGATCCTATTAATAGCACAGGCAGACTCTTGAAGTATTTCCAGTTAGTGTACTGTGTAACCCTGTACAGTTGCACATAAAGTATAGCTACCTGAAGCCAGGTGCTTGTGTGCTTCTTCTGATCCTATTAATAGCACAGACAGGCTCTTGAAGTATTTCCAGTTAGTTTACTGTGTAACCCTGCACAGTTGCACCTACAGTATAGCTACCTAAAGCCAGGTGCTTGTGTGCTTCTTCTGATCCTATTAATAGCACAGGCAGGCTCTTGAAGTATTTCCAGTTAGTGTACTGTGTAACCCTGTACAGTTGCACATACAGTATAGCTACCTGAAGCCAGGTGCTTGTGTGCTTCTTCTGATCCTATTAATAGCACAGGCAGGCTCTTGAAGTATTTCCAGTTAGTGTACTGTGTACCCTGCACAGTTGCACCTACAGTATAGCTACCTAAAGCCAGGTGCTTGTGTGCTTCTTCTGATCCTATTAATAGCACAGGCAGGCTCTTGAAGTATTTTCAGTTAGTGTACTGTGTACCCTGCACAGTTGCATCTACAGTATAGCTACCTGAAGCCAAGTGCTTGTGTGTTTCTTCTGATCCTATTAATAGCATAGGCAAGCTCTTGAAGTATTTCCAGTTAGTGTACTGTGTAACCCTGCACAGTTGCACCTACAGTATAGCTACCTGAAACCAAGTGCTTGTGTCCTTCTTCTGATCCTATTAATAGCACAGGCAGGCTCTTGAAGTATTTCCAGTTAGTGTACTGTGTAACCCTGCACAGTTGCACCTACAGTATATCTACCTGAAGCCAAGTGCTTGTGTGCTTCTTCTGATCCTATTAATAGCACAGGCAGGCTCTTGAAGTATTTCCAGTTAGTGTAATGTGTAACCCTGCACAGTTGCACCTACAGTATATCTACCTGAAGCCAAGTGCTTGTGTGCTTCTTCTGATCCTATTAATAGCACAGGCAGGCTCTTGAAGTATTTACAGTTAGTGTACTGTGTAACCCTGCACAGTTGCACCTACAGTATAGCTACCTGAAGCCAGGTGCTTGTGTGCTTCTTCTGATCCTATTAATAGCACAGGCAGGCTCTTGAAGTATTTTCCGTTAGTGTACTGTGTACCCTGCACAGTTGCATCTACAGTATAGCTACCTGAAGCCAAGTGCTTGTGTGTTTCTTCTGATCCTATTAATAGCACAGGCAAGCTCTTGAAGTATTTCCAGTTAGTGTAATGTGTAACCCTGCACAGTTGCACCTATAGTATATCTACCTGAAGCCAAGTGCTTGTGTGCTTCTTCTGATCCTATTAATAGCACAGGCAGGTTCTTGAAGTATTTCCAGTTAGTGTACTGTGTAACCCTGCACAGTTGCACCTACAGTATAGCTACCTGAAGCCAGGTGCTTGTGTGCTTCTTCTGATCCTATTAATAGCACAGGCAGGCTCTTGAAGTATTTTCCGTTAGTGTACTGTGTACCCTGCACAGTTGCATCTACAGTATAGCTACCTGAAGCCAAGTGCTTGTGTGTTTCTTCTGATCCTATTAATAGCACAGGCAAGCTCTTGAAGTATTTCCAGTTAGTGTACTGTGTAACCCTGCACAGTTTCACCTACAGTATAGCTACCTGAAACCAAGTGCTTGTGTGCTTCTTCTGATCCTATTAATAGCACAGGCAGGCTCTTGAAGTATTTCCATTTAGTGTACTATGTAACCCTGCACAGTTGCAACTACATTATAGCTTCCTGAAGCCAAGTGCTTGTGTGCTTCTTCTGATCCTATTAATAGCACAGGCAGGCCCTTGAAGTATTTACAGTTAGTGTACTGTGTAACACTGCACAGTTGCATCTACAGTATAGCTACCTGAAGCCAAGTGCTTGTGTGCTTCTTCTGATCCTATTAATAGCACAGGCAGGCTCTTGAAGTATTTCCAGTTAGTGTAATGTGTAACCCTGCACAGTTGCATCTACAGTATAGCTACCTTAAGCCAAGTGCTTGTGTTCTTCTTCTGATCGTTTTAATAGCACAGGCAGGCTCTTGAAGTATTTGCAGTTAGTGTACTGTGTACCCTGCACAGTTGCACCTACAGTATAGCTACCTGAAGCCAGGTGCTTGTGTGCTTCTTCTGATCCTGTTAATAGCACAGGCAGGCTCTTGAAGTATTTACAGTTAGTGTACTGTGTAACCCTGTACAGTTGCACATACAGTATAACTACCTGCAGCCAGGTGCTTGTGTGCTTCTTCTGATCCTATTAATAGCACAGGCAGGCTCTTGAAGTATTTCCAGTTAGTGTACTGTGTACCCTGCACAGTTGCACCTACAGTATAGCTACCTAAAGCCAGGTGCTTGTGTGCTTCTTCTGATCCTATTAATAGCACAGGCAGGCTCTTGAAGTATTTCCAGTTAGTGTAATGTGTAACCCTGCACAGCTGCACCTACAGTATATCTACCTGAAGCCAAGTGCTTGTGTGCTTCTTCTGATTCTATTAATAGCACAGGCAGGCTTTTGAAGTATTCCAGTTAGTGTACTGTGTACCCTGCACAGTTGCACCTACAGTATAGCTACCTAAAGCCATGTGCTTGTGTGCTTCTTCTGACCCTATTAATAGCACAATCAGGCTCTTGAAGTATTTCCAGTTAGTGTACTGTGTACCCTGCACAGTTGCACCTACAGTATAGCTACCTAAAGCCAGGTGCCTGTGTGCTTCTTATGATCCTATCAATAGCACAGGCAGGCTCTTAAAGTATTTCCAGTTAGTGTACTGTGTAACCCTGCACAGTTGCATCTACAGTATAGCTATCTGAAAACAAGTGCTTGTGTGCTTCTTCTGATCCTATTAATAGCACAGGCAGGCTCTTGAAGTATTTCCAGTTAGTGTACTGTGTAACCCTGCACAATTGCACCTACAGTATAGCTACCTAAAGACAGGTGCTTGTGTGCTTCTTCTGATCCTATTAATAGCACAGGCAGGCTCTTGAAGTATTTACAGTTAGTGTACTGTGTACCCTGCACAGTTGCACCCACAGTATAGCTACCTAAAGCCAGGTGCTTGTGTGCTTCTTATGATCCTATTAATAGCACAGGCAGGCTCTTAAAGTATTTCCAGTTAGTGTACTGTGTAACCCTGCACAGTTGCATCTACAGTATAGCTATCTGAAGCCAAGTGCTTGTGTGCTTCTTCTGATCCTATTAATAGCACAGGCAGACTCTTGAAGTATTTCCAGTTAGTGTACTGTGTAACCCTGTACAGTTGCACATAAAGTATAGCTACCTGAAGCCAGGTGCTTGTGTGCTTCTTCTGATCCTATTAATAGCACAGACAGGCTCTTGAAGTATTTCCAGTTAGTGTACTGTGTAACCCTGCACAGTTGCACCTACAGTATAGCTACCTAAAGCCAGGTGCTTGTGTGCTTCTTCTGATCCTATTATTAGCACAGGCAGGCTCTTGAAGTATTTCCAGTTAGTGTACTGTGTAACCCTGTACAGTTGCACATACAGTATAGCTACCTGAAGCCAGGTGCTTGTGTGCTTCTTCTGATCCTATTAATAGCACAGGCAGGCTCTTGAAGTATTTCCAGTTAGTGTACTGTGTACCCTGCACAGTTGCACCTACAGTATAGCTACCTAAAGCCAGGTGCTTGTGTGCTTCTTCTGATCCTATTAATAGCACAGGCAGGCTCTTGAAGTATTTTCAGTTAGTGTACTGTGTACCCTGCACAGTTGCATCTACAGTATAGCTACCTGAAGCCAAGTGCTTGTGTGTTTCTTCTGATCCTATTAATAGCATAGGCAAGCTATTAGTGTACTGTGTAACCCTGCACAGTTGCACCTACAGTATAGCTACCTGAAACCAAGTGCTTGTGTGCTTCTTCTGATCCTATTAATAGCACAGGCAGGATCTTGAAGTATTTCCAGTTAGTGTACTGTGTAACCCTGCACAGTTGCACCTACAGTATATCTACCTGAAGCCAAGTGCTTGTGTGCTTCTTCTGATCCTATTAATAGCACAGGCAGGCTCTTGAAGTATTTCCAGTTAGTGTAATGTGTAACCCTGCACAGTTGCACCTACAGTATATCTACCTGAAGCCAAGTGCTTGTGTGCTTCTTCTGATCCTATTAATAGCACAGGCAGGCTCTTGAAGTATTTACAGTTAGTGTACTGTGTAACCCTGCACAGTTGCACCTACAGTATAGCTACCTGAAGCCAGGTGCTTGTTTGCTTCTTCTGATCCTGTTAATAGCACAGGCAGGCTCTTGAAGTATTTACAGTTAGTGTACTGTGTAACCCTGTACAGTTGAACATACAGTATAGCTACCTGAAGCCAAGTGCTTGTGTGCTTCTTCTGATCCTATTAATAGCACAGGCAGGCTCTTGAAGTATTTCCAGTTAGTGTACTGTGTACCCTGCACAGTTGCACCTACAGTATAGCTACCTGAAGCCAGGTGCTTGTGTGCTTCTTCTGATCCTAGTAATAGCAGAGGCAGGCTCTTGAAGTATTTCCAGTTAGTGTACTGTGCACCCTGCACAGTTGAACCTACAGTATAGCTATCTGACGCCAAGTGCTTGTGTGCTTCTTCTGATCCTATTGCTAGCACAGTCAAGCTCTTGAAGTATTTACAGTTAGTGTACTGTGTAACTCTGCACAGTTGCATCTACAGTATAGCTATCTGAAGCCAAGTGCTTGTGTGCTTCTTCTGATCCTATTAATAGCACAGGCAGGCTCTTGAAGTATTTCCAGTTAGTGTACTGTGTACCCTGCACAGTTGCACCTACAGTATAGCTACCTAAAGCCAGGTGCCTGTGTGCTTCTTATGATCCTATTAATAGCACAGGCAGGCTCTTAAAGTATTTCCAGTTAGTGTACTGTTGTCAGGAAAAGCCCTCTTGCAAATATCCCAGCAAACTAAAGTTTAAAGGAATGCCTGTGCACAGAAGCGCCATCCGGCGCTCGCGCGCGCACAATAGCGCCAATAGCGCCAATTGCGCTAACGTGCGTACACGCATGCGCAATAGTGCCACTAGCGCGAACGTGCGTACGCGCATGCGCAATAGCGCCAATAGCGGCGCCTTTGACAGCACTTGGCGCCAAAGGGGCTATTTAAAGAGGACTGTTCCACTGCTGCCTTGCTGTCTGGTCTACAGCGTTCCTGAAGACCCCTTGTGCCCTGTTACTTGCATTTGCTACCTGATACCTGTTGGACTGTTCCTGACTACTCTGTTTGCTGCCTGCCCTGATCCCGGCTTTTGGACTTTGACTACTCTGTTTCTGCCTGCCCTGATTCCGGCTTTTGGACTTTGACTATTCTCCCGGATTTACCTTCTGTACCTGATCTGCCCGTCTGTGTTTGACCCGGCTTGCCTGCACCCTGCTGTCTACATCCTGCTGCTGGACTACAAGACACCTCCCTGCTGTCTGCATCCTGCTGCTGGACTACAAGACACCTCCCTGCTGTCTGCATCCTGCTGCTGGACTACAAGACACCTCCCAGCTGTCTACATCCTGCTGCTGGACTACAAGACACCTCCCTGCTGTCCACATCCTGCTGCTGGACTACAGGACACCTCCCAGCTGACTACCTGATTCAGCTCTCTGCTCCAGCCTTCCAGTCAGGCACTTGTGCCCCTTCGCACTCCCGAGCCCCTGTCATCACTACCAGGGGTTCCCGAGTCGGAGGTATACGAGAGGCCGTTCCCTGCATTCCGGGCTCTACCTACCAGGTACGTGACAGTACCAGACAGCCATGTCCGAGCCCACGCAGGGGACGTCGCCCATGGAGGACTTATGCCGTCATCTAGCCGGACTTACACAAGCTGTCAAAGACTTACAAGACGGTTATAAGCAACTAGAGGAGCGTGTCCAAGTTCTCTCTAATCCAGCTCCGGGTCCATCTACTGCTCCCTCTGTGGTCATGCTGCCGCCTGAACCCAAAGTACCTACACCAGAAAGGTTTTCTGGGGACCGCAGCAAGTTTAGAGCATTTCTTAATGCCTGTGAACTCTTCTTTGCATTACAACCCAGGACTTTTTCTTTGGAAACCACTAAAGTAGGGTTTGTCATCTCCCTCCTACTAGGCGAACCTCAGGCATGGGCCCATCGACTTCTGGAGCAGAAGAACAATTGCCTCGACCACTTGGGAACCTTCTTCCAAGCCATGGTGCTCTTGTATGAAGACCCACAACAGGCAGCCACCGCAGAAGCAGCACTGTTTTCACTTCAGCAGGGCCGTAGGGCGGCGGAGGACTATGCCTCTGAATTCCGACGTTGGAGTTCCGACACAAACTGGAACGACCCCGCCCTACGCTACCAGTTTCGCATGGGACTTTCTGAACCATTAAAAGATGAATTAGCCCGGGTAGGCATTCCTGCCACACTTGAAGACCTTATCAACCTGTCAATTCAAATTGATAGACGTTTAAGAGAATGCAGGGCTGAACGCGCAACTGGTCCCTCTCGCCCAGTGTGGATGTTACCACGTGTACCTAACCCTCCTGCACACTCCTCTACCGATACTTCTGAACCGATGCAACTCGGCCTGATCCGTCCTTCTCTCACCCCTGAAGAAAGACAGCACCGGCGGGCTAACAACCTCTGCCTGTATTGCGGGGAATCTGGACATTACGTGAGGACTTGTCCGGCAAAGACCTGTAAGCATACTACCCTCTATTCAACTTCCTTATCTGCTATGTTTAACAATGCCACTCACCTGGCTGTTCCCATTTCTCTGCAGCTTCCAGGAGGGAACATCCGGGCAACCGCTATAATTGATTCCGGGGCCTGTAGCGGATTTATGGACTTATCATTTGCTCACAAGTTCCAGATCCCCCTACGACCCAGAGCACAGGGACTGTCTGTACACCTGGCCGACGGATCGGCCATCAAATCTGGGCCCGTAACACAAGAGACAGTTCTTCTAGACACCATCATTTCCGGCAACCACCGAGAAGTACTCCGCCTGGACATCATTGAGTCAACCCTGTTTCCCATCATACTGGGTATGCCCTGGCTCAAAGCTCATAACCCACAAATTGACTGGTCTACTGGAAACATCAGCTTTTCCTCTCCTTACTGCCGTCAACATTGTCTACAAGGATTTAATACTGCTCCATCTCCCCTACTTTGTCTTGAAACCGATGTTGAAAACTGCCAAACCATTCCAGAAGCATACCATGACTTCCTGGATGTGTTCAGTCAGAAAGGGGCAGAAACACTTCCCCCACATAGACCCTATGACTGCCCAATCGAACTTCTTCCCGGGGCAGAGGTCCCCTTTGGGCGAATCTTTCCCTTAACCGAGATGGAGCTTGCCACACTTAAGAAATGCATCGATGAGAATCTGGAAAAGGGGTTCATACGGCCTTCCACTTCACCAGCTGGGGCAGGAATCTTCTTTGTGGAGAAAAAGGACCATTCCCTACGCCCTTGCGTAGACTACCGGGATCTTAATAAGATTACAATCAAAAACCGGTACCCTTTACCCTTGGTACCCGAACTATTCCAGAGGTTGGGAAGTGCAGCCGTATTCACCAAACTTGATCTTCGGGGAGCATACAACTTAGTCCGGATCCGAAGCGGGGACGAATGGAAGACTGCCTTCCGCACCCGCTTCGGACACTTTGAATATCTGGTGATGCCTTTTGGGTTATGCAATGCTCCCGCCACTTTCCAGCACTTCGTGAATGACATTTTCAGAGACTATCTTGACCTGTTCATCATAGTATATCTGGACGATATCCTGATCTTTTCCTCTTCTCTGCCTGTCCACCAAGAGCATGTCAAGAAAGTTCTAGCCCGGCTCCGCCAACATGGCCTATACGCCAAACCCGAAAAGTGTGAATTCGAACGCCAAAGCATTCAGTTTCTGGGTCTAATTATTTCCATAGATGGCATCAAGATGGACCCGCAGAAGGTCTCTGCCATCTTGGAATGGCCAGCTCCGACAGACAAGAAGGGAATACAGCGCTTTGTGGGATTTGCAAATTTTTACCGTAAATTTATTAAGGGATTCTCTTCCATCATCGCTCCCATCACAAAACTGACTCGTCAAGGCACCCGGTTCCAATGGTCTCCTGAAGCTCAAGCTGCTTTTACTTCCCTGAAAGACGAATTCGTGTCGGCCTCTGTCCTGAAGCACCCCGATCCGGCCTTACCCTACATATTGGAAGTAGATGCCTCCGAGATAGCGGTGGGAGCAGTACTCTCGCAGAGACAGGGCCCCAAGGCCTTATTGCACCCAGTGGCATTCTTCTCCCGCAGGTTAACAGAACCCGAAAGAAATTACGATGTTGGGGACAGGGAGCTACTAGCAATCAAGGCCGCACTTGAGGAGTGGCGCTACCTCCTGGAGGGAGCGGCTCATCCTATTCTTGTATACACCGATCATAAGAACCTGGAATACCTGAAAGTTGCCAAAAGGTTGAAACCACGCCAGGCCAGGTGGGCACTTTTCTTCACCAGGTTCACTTTCCACATCACTTACAGACCAGGATCAAAAAATACCAAACCTGATGCCCTGTCCCGGATGTTCAGTGAACCTGAAGTTCCTCCTTCTCCAGACACCATCCTTGCTCCTGGTAATTTTCTGATGCTCCAAGGAGACTTGCTGACTCAAATTAGACAGGCGTCTTCAGCAACTTCCCTTCCAGCAGATGTCACCCTAGAGTCCAGAGATGAATTACTATGGTACAAGGATAAAATCTTTGTACCCCAACAAACACGGGTTGCTGTTCTTAAATCTTGCCATGATCACAAATTAGCTGGCCACTTCGGGATACACAAGACCTCCGAACTGCTCCAACGCACATTTTGGTGGCCTCAGCTAGGGGAGGATTGTAAACTCTACGTGGAATCATGCACTACCTGCATCCAAAACAAAGGCAGCAAGACCAGGACGTGGGGGTTGCTAAGGCCTCTTCCTGTTCCAGAAAGACCATGGAGGATGATCTCCATGGATTTTATCGTTGAATTACCACCATCTGAAGGCTACACCACTATTTTCGTAGTGGTCGACAGACTTTCCAAGATGAGCCACTTCTTACCCATGAAAGGTACCCCCTCTGCTTCAGAGACTGCAAGAGTTTTTATTAAAGAAATCGTAAGGCTCCATGGCATACCAGCAAACATTGTGTCTGATCGAGGGGTACAATTTACCTCCAAGTTCTGGAAAGCTCTATGTGGATCTCTAGAAATTGACCTCTCCTACTCTTCTGCTTACCATCCTCAGACTAATGGTCAGACTGAACGAACTAACCAGACTTTAGAGCAATACTTACGGTGCTATTCCTGTTTTTCACAAGATGACTGGGTTTCTCTATTACCTCTGGCTGAATTCGCCTACAATAACTCTGTTCACTCTGCAATTAATCAGTCTCCATTTTTTGCAAATTATGGTTTTCATCCTTTATTTTTGTCCAACAATGTTCCGGAATGTTCGGTGCCAGCTGTCCAGGAAACCTTGAGTTTTTTCAGTACTAACAACAAGCTACTCCAAGAGACCATGTCAAAGACCCAGGAACGGAACAAGGCGACTTTTGATAAGAAGAGGAGAGGGGAGCTTAATCTGAAGATAGGGGATCATGTCTGGCTGTCTACCTTGAATCTGAAGTTGGCTTGCCCTTCCAGGAAATTGGGCCCTAAGTTTGTGAGTCCCTTCCCAGTGATAAGGAAGATCAACGATGTGGCCTACGAATTAAAATTACCGGAGTCATTTCATATCCATCCAGTCTTTCATGTGGCCCTTCTTAAACCTTCAGTCCCGGATCCTTTCCTTCACCGAAACACTGGTCCTCCTGAACCTGTACTCATTGACGGTGAGCAGGAATTTGAAGTGGAATCAATCATAAATTGCCGGAAAAGACGCAACCAGATTCAATATCTGGTCAAATGGAAAGGGTATGGGCCTGAGGATAACTCTTGGGAACCAGAGACTAACATCCATGCCAAAAGATTAATTCTAGCCTTTAAGAGAGCTCATCCTAGTAAAATGGCCCAGTTGGGCATCCAGAGGCTGCCCATTGGAGGGGGGCAATGTCAGGAAAAGCCCTCTTGCAAATATCCCAGCAAACTAAAGTTTAAAGGAATGCCTGTGCACAGAAGCGCCATCCGGCGCTCGCGCGCACAATAGCGCCAATAGCGCCAATTGCACTAACGTGCGTACGCGCATGCGCAATAGTGCCACTAACGCGAACGTGCGTACGCGCATGCGCAATAGCGCCAATAGCGGCGCCCTGTGACAGCACTTGGCGCCAAAGGGGCTATTTAAAGAGGACTGTTCCACTGCTGCCTTGCTGTCTGGTCTACAGCGTTCCTGAAGACCCCTTGTGCCCTGTTACTTGCATTTGCTACCTTATACCTGTTGGACTGTTCCTGACTACTCTGTTTGCTGCCTGCCCTGATCCCGGCTTTTGGACTTTGACTACTCTGTTTCTGCCTGCCCTGATTCCGGCTTTTGGACTTTGACTATTCTCCCGGATTTACCTTCTGTACCTGATCTGCCCGTCTGTGTTTGACCCGGCTTGCCTGCACCCTGCTGTCTACATCCTGCTGCTGGACTACAAGACACCTCCCTGCTGTCTGCATCCTGCTGCTGGACTACAAGACACCTCCCTGCTGTCTGCATCCTGCTGCTGGACTACAAGACACCTCCCAGCTGTCTACATCCTGCTGCTGGACTACAAGACACCTCCCTGCTGTCCACATCCTGCTGCCGGACTACAGGACACCTCCCAGCTGACTACCTTATTCAGGTCTCTGCTCCAGCCTTCCAGTCAGGCACTTGTGCCCCTTCGCACTCCCGAGCCCCTGTCATCACTACCAGGGGTTCCCGAGTCGGAGGTATACGAGAGGCCGTTCCCTGCATTCCGGGCTCTACCTACCAGGTACGTGACAACTGTGTAACCTTGCACAGTTGCACCTACAGTATAGCTACCTGAAGCCAAGTGCTTGTGTGCTTCTTCTGATCCTATTAATAGCACAGGCAGGCTTTTCAAGTATTTCCAGTTAGTGTACTGTGTACCCTGCACAGTTGCACCTACAGTATAGCTATCTGAAGCCAAGTGCTTGTGTGCTTCGTACCTTGCACAGTTGCACCTGCAGTATAGATACCTGAAGACAGGTGCTTGTGTGCTTCTTCTAATCCTATTAATAGCACAGGCAGGCTCTTGAAGTATTTCCAGTTAGTGTACTGTGTACCCTGCACAGTTGCACCTACAGTATAGCTACCTGAAGCCAGGTGCTTGTGTGCTTCTTCTGATCCTATTAATAGCACTGGCAGGCTCTTGAAGTATTTACAGTTAGTGTACTGTGTACCCTGCACAGTTGCGCCTACAGTATAGCTACCTGAAGTCAGGTGCTTGTGTGCTTCTTCTGATCCTATTAATAGCACAGGCAGGCTCTTGAAGTATTTACAGTTAGTGTACTGTGTAACCCTGCACTGTTGCACCTACAGTATAGCTACCTGAAGCCAATGCTTGTGTGCTTCTTCTGATCCTATTACTAGCACAGACAGGCTCTTGAAGTATTTACAGTTAGTGTACTGTGTAACCCTGCACAGTTGCACCTACAGTATAGCTACCTGAAGACAAGTGCAGGTGTTCTCATACTAATAATACTACAGGCAGGCAGTTGTTCTGCTAGCTGTAGTTTAATCGGTATATATATACATCCCAGTTTTGTGCAGCTACATCTCACTGCAGGCCATTAGTATGTCTGGAAGGCCAACAAGGAGAGGCAGACAGTCACAAGCCAATAAAAGAGGGCAAGCAGGCTCTGTGTCTAGAGGCAACAGTGCTGGTCGTGGACACGGTGTATCCTCATCAGCACGTAGCCATGGGACACGCTTGGCCTTTTTTCGGCAGTTGACCGTGTTGAGCATCAACATGTGGAAGACTTGGTCGAGTGGATGACCAAGCTGTCCTCATCCTTCTCATTCTCTCTCACCCAGGCTCAGGGTACTTTGTCTGGCAAAGCAGTTGCCAACTCAGCTGCCAACGTGGCCTCTTCCCTCGGCTCAATGGCATCAGTCACTCCTTCCCTAGCCCCACCATGTCCTCCTGAGGAGTCCCCCGAACAGGAGGATGCCCAGCGTTTTGAAGGCTCCGATGATGGTACTCAGCTAGAGGAAGGCAGTAACGTGAGCCCAGACAGAGGGGGGGCCCAAGAAGGACAGCAATCTGGAAGTCATGTTCCCCCTGCTGCGGCATACTGCCAGGTTTGCTCCAGTGATGAGGAGGGAGAGGATGATGTGGTCACTGACTCCACGTGGGTGCCTGATTGGAGAGAGGAGGAGGAGGAGGAGGCACATCACCAACTAGGCAGGATGCCCTCCAGGGGCCAGCTTAAGGGCAGCACACTGACTGCATCACACCGCAGAGCTTCACATGTGCAGGGCGCTACTGTCTCTGCACGTTATTCCAAAAGTTCTTTGGTGTGGGCCTTTTTTGAGACGAGTGCATCAGATCGCACCGCTGCTATTGGCAACATATGTCTCAAGCGTATCTCGCGTGGCCAAAATATCTCCCGCTTGGGCACCACATGCTTGACCAGTCATATGTTGACCTGCCATGCAGTTCATTGGCAAGCGTACCTAAAAGACCCACACCAAAGAACAAAGAGGACCTCTCCTTGCTCCTCATCAGTTGGGATCTCCAACCCCACTATACCTTCAGCCCTCTCTGAGACGTGCACTGAGAGGAATGAAGGTGTAGAATTAGGTGTGTCACAGCCAAGTACTTGCGGGCAATCTGCTATCGGTACACCGACGTCAGATTGTACCAGGCAAATTTTCCTGCCGCAGCTGCTGCACCGCAGAAAGAAGATTGCTCCCAGCCATCCACATGCCCAGCGGTTGAATGCTAGCTTGGCAAAATTGCTTGCACTTCAACTGCTACCTTTTCAGTTGGTAGACTCCGCCCCCTTCCGTGAGTTTGTGGAATGTGCGGTTCCTCAGTGGCAGGTTCCCGAACGCCACTTTTTCTCATGGAAGGCGATTCCGGCTCTCTACCGGCATGTGGAATGCAATGTCTTGGTCTCGCTGGACAGGGCGGTCAGCGGTAAGGTGCATATTACCGCTGACTCATGGTCCAGCAGGCATGGACAGGGACGTTACCTAAGTTTCACGGTGCATTGGGTGCCGCTGCTGGCAGCTGGGAAGGATGCAGGACAAGATGCAGTAGTGTTGGAGGTTGTTCCGCCACCACGCCTCCAAAATGCTACTACTGGTGATTCTGACACACCTCTCTCCTACACCCCCTCCTCTTCTTCTTCCTCCATGGCCTCTTCCTGTGCTTTGTCCTCGGAACCAGCGGTGCTCTGTAGGCGTTCAAGGGGCTATGCAAGTATGCAGGCCAAAAGATGCCATGCGGTGCTTGAGCTGGTGTGCTTGGGGGACAGGAGCCACACTGGGGCAGAGATTCTGTCAGCTCTGCAGGGGCAGGTTCCGAGGTGGTTGACACCACACCAGCTTAAGCCAGGAATGGTGGTTTGCAACAATGGCACCAACCTCTTCGCCCTCTGACAGGGACAACTGACCCATGTGCCCTGTTTGGCTCACGTCCTTAACTTGGTGGTGCAGCAGTTCTTGGGCAGGTACCCAGGCTTACAGGATGTCCTGAGGCAGGCCAGGAAAGTCTGTGTGCATTTCCACTGGTCGTATAATGCCAGTGCTCTGCTGGCTGACCTCCAAAAGGAATTTAACCTGCCCAAGAACCGCCTAATCTGTGACATGCCCACCAGGTGGAACTCAACGTTGGCCATGCTGCAGCGGCTACACATGAAGCAGAGGGCCATCAATGAGTACCTGTGTGACTATGGCACCAGGACAGGGTCAGGGGAGCTTATTTTTTTTCCCCACACCAGTGGGCCATGATCAGGGATGCATGCACTGTCCTGTCACCATCTAAGGAGGCCATGAGGATGGTGAGCAGTGACAGTGTATGCATCAGTGACACTGTCCCCCTTGTCCACCTGTTGGAGCACACGCTGCATGGAATAATGGACAGGGCACTTGAGGCAGAACAGAGGCAGGAAGAGGAGGACTTCCTTAGCTCTCAAAGCCCCCTTTATCCAGACAGTGTTCCTGCGTGCCCGTCGTTCACACAGGAAGAGGAGGAGGCGAAGGAGGAGGATTGTGTCAGCATGGAGGTGGAGCCTGGCACTCAGCATCAGCAGCAGTCTTTAAGGGATCATTTACAGTCCCAAGAAACCCATGGACTTGTACGTGGCTGGGAGGATGTGGCTGCGGATCATGTCGTCCTTAGTGACCCAGAGGACTCCGAACCGAATGCCTCAGCAAACCTACGCTGCATGGCCTCTCTGATCCTGCAAAGCCTGCGGAAGGATCCTCGTATTCGTGATATCAAGGAGAGGGATCGTTACTGGCTGGCAACCCTCCTTGATCCACGTTACAAGGGTAAGGTTGCAGACCTTATCTTGCCCTCACAGAGGGAGCAGAGGATGAAACATCTTTGGGAGGCCTTGAAGAAAGGTCTGTGCAACTCGTTCCCAGAGACTGGAAGCTTACAAACTCCTGTTCCTGGACGTGTTGCTGAGGCTTCGGTCAGTCAAAGAAGGAGCGGTGGAGAAGGTGGCCGTCTGACCGATGCTTTCAGACAATTTTTTAGTCCGCAGCCCCAAGGTATGATCGGTTCCAGCAACCATCGGCAGCGTCTGTTTCACATGGTGCAGGAATACCTAGGGGCAAGATCTGACTTGGGCATCTTCCCCACCGAAAATCCTCTGGGTTACTGGGTCTTGAGGATGGATCACTGGCCAGAGCTTGCACAGTATGCAATTGAGCTACTGGTCTGTCCTGCATCCAGCGTTCTTTCAAAATGCACATTCAGTGCTGCTGGAGGCTTTGTAACCGATCATAGGGTGCGCCTGTCCACCAACTCGGTCGATCGACTGACCTTCATAAAAATGAATCAGTCTTGGATCACCACCAGCTACCAAGCACCTGATGCTGATGTAACCGAATAATTTTTTTTAAAATGTCAGATTCCTTTAAGACTCCCTATGCTGATGCTTTGTGACTATCCTGTTATGCTGAGTGACTATCCTCTTCCTTCTCAATGATCATGCTGATAGCTTGTAAGAATATTTTTGGTTCTGGGCGCTGCCACCAGTGGCTAAGGCCCAATTTTTCTGCCCCTGTTTAACAGGGGTGTGTAATTTCAATTTTTGATGCAATACTAGATCAATACTTGATCTAATATTTCACAGCAGAGCACGTTTCTGCACCCACCAAGAGTAACTGTGAGGACTTACAGTGTTGTGGCACCAGCAGCACCACCACCACCAAAGGCCCAATTTTTCTGCCCCTGTTCAACAGGTGCATGTAATTACAATTCTTGATCTAATATTTCACAGCAGGGCCCTTTCCAGCACCCACCAAGAGTAACTGTGAGGACTTACAGTGTTGTGGCACCAGCACCACCACCACCATCACCATCACCAAAGGCCCAATTTTTCTGACCCTGTTCAACAGGGGCATGTAATTACAATTCTTGATCTAATATTTCACAGCAGGGCCCTGTGGGGGCTTACAGTGTTGTGGCAACACCAACACCTAAGGCCCCAATTTCTGCAGAGTTTATAGGGCAGGCCCCTACTTTCAAACATCCAACTTACAAACGACTCCTACTTGCAAACGGAAGAAGACAACAGGAAGTGAAATGAAATCTACACCTAGGAAGGGAATTTCTCTCCTGTAATGCCCCGTACACACAGTCGAACATTGATCGGACATTCCGACAACAAAATCCATGGATTTTTTCCGACGGATGTTGGCTCAAACTTGTCTTGCATACACACGGTCACACAAAGTTGTCGGAAAATCCGATCATTCTGAACACGGTGACGTAAAACACGTACGCCGGGACTATAAACGGGGCAGTAGCCAATGGCTTTCATCTCTTTATTTATTCTGAGCATGCGTGGCACTTAGTGCGTCGGATTTGTGTACACACGATCGGAATTTCCGACAACGGATTTTGTTGTCGGAAAATTTTATAGCCTGCTCTCAAACTTTGTGTGTCTGAAAATCCGATGGAAAATGTGTGATGGAGCCCACACACGGTCGGAATTTCCGACAACAAGGTCCTATCACACATTTTCCGTCAGAAAATCCGACCGTGTGTACAGGGCATTAGAGTTATCCCCCCTAGCGGTATTCCCAAGTCTGGCTCGGGGTGGATTTTCAATAACAAAAATGGTATCCCCGAGCCAGACTCGGGATTGCATCGCAGGATCCTTGTAGAGGTTACTTACCTTGTCCCCTGGATCCTGCAATGTCTCCCCGCTGTGATCTGCGAGCCGCCGTGTCTCGCCCGATTCACAGTGCCGAGATCCGTTCCCTGCGAGCATTGCGACGCACGGGGACAGAGTTCGGCGCCAAATTCAGAAAGTAAAACACACAGTACAGTACAGATTACAATACAGTATTAAATAATTACACATCCCCTTTGTCCCTAGTGGTCTGTCCAGTGCCCTGCATGCAGTTTTATATTATAAAAACTTCTTTCTGCCTGGAAACTGGAGATTGTCCATAGCAACCAAAACCGTCCCTTTACATCAAAAGTGGTTTTAGACCAGCTAGAAAACAGCGATAATAAATTAGAATCACTTGCAGAATTGAGTGATAGTGATTTGTGGGGAAACCCGTCATCAAACACTAAAAGTAACGAAAGCGACAATTCTGCAGCTGAGCAAATTTCAGTGTTTTTGATTTGATTACATTATTGAATATTTTTTTTTATTATTATATTATTATTTGTTATAATTATTTATAGTTGTTTATTATATTATAATTTTTTATTTTGTTTTTCAAAGTTTATCATACCCGGGATGTCTACTAGACTCTTGTTCGGACAGATTTAAGTGAATTATTCCTAAGAATTACAGGCCTATAATATAAAATGCCAAATTTCTGTGCAAAATAATTGTACCGCTTTCAGCATCAAAAATGTGAAATAATCATACCATCAGGGAGGTTAATTTGGGAAAAACGTTTCTTTCCACTGATGCTTTATCAGCAATCCTTGTTTCACTAAAAACCCCAAATTTTCAAAAAACATTTGTCATTGGAACAGAAAGTGAGGTGAAATCTTCTGAAGAGGAGCACAGTCAGGAAAACAAATGTTACAGGGGTGATAACCCTTCCCTATGTTTTCCAAAAAGCTTAAAATAGATTTTTTGGCTGGAGCTAAACACTTTAAAAATGTACCAGTTCAAAATTACAAACAGATTCTACTTAACAATAAACCTACAGTCTCTGTCTTGTTTGCACCGCCTGAATACTGCTGCTCAGAAGGCCTGGGGCCCCACGCCTTTCCTTTTTTTAATTTGGGTGTGGAGTTCCCCTTAATATCCATACAAGACCCAAAGGGCCTGGTAATGGACTGGGGGGGGGGTAACCCATGCCGTTTGTCTCACTGATTTTCATCCATATTACCGTGACCTGACATTACATTAAAGCCGTAAGCCGTTTTAAATGACTTTTATTCCTTTAAAAATTTCATTTTGTGCAGGGACTGTTCTAAGCACGGGAAACATGCGCCACTTTACAGGCATACTATAGACACCCCCCAGGTGCGATATTTAAAAGGAATATTTCCCTTTTTTTTTCACTTTAAGCATCATTAAAATCACTGCTCCCGAAAAAAAGTCAGTTTTTAAAACTCTTTTTTTGCATTGATACATGTCCCCTAGGGCAGGACCTGGGTCCCCAAACCCTTTTTAGGACAATACCATGCAAATTAGCCTTTAAAATTAACACTTTTGATTTTGAACGTTCGAGTCCCATAGACTTCAATGTGGTTCTAACGTTCGTGCGAAGTTTCGGTCCGTTCGCAGGTTCTGGTGCAAACTGAATCGGGGGGTGTTCGACTCATCCCTAGTCAGAAGTGACTCATGGAGATATTAGATGGAAGAGAGAGCAGATAGCAATTAGACTTGCGATACACTGTGATCAAGTCACTACTTTGTAATTACATCTTTATTCATATTTTGATAACACTTTTACTGCCCGAGCATTTAAAATGTGTGTTTTTGGCCTGAAGATTATTTAAAGCCCCAAAATATATTTTTTGAACGTAAAGAACCCTTTACTATAAAAAGATGGTAGTTGCAAATTTTTATGTCCTAAACTTTTTGAACAATAGTTTAACAACAGTTTAAAACCAATATTTTAAGTATAAAAATACCCTCAGCTTAATTTTAGTGCACACAAATATAATATAATTCCTATTTTTTTGGTAAAATTTAAATGATGAGAATGTTTTGAATAAACAGATAAGAAACATGTCAAGCTATAAAATTGTGTGCGCCCACAATGCTGCAAAAAAGTACTATACCCAAGATTTTCCATAGGAAATGCTTTAAAGGTCTTTACAGTTCCTGAGTTTGGAGTTAAACCAGAACTGAACTCCACAATTAATCGCAAAATTCCACCGCTCGCTGATAAAAAATAACTATCCAGTGATACTCCTATCAATGCTGCTACTTGGTATTCAAAATATATTTATAAGAGTGAAAAATCATCAGTAACAAACCAATAATACTCCACAGTAGTGCAAACAAATCACAAAAAAACATAAATAAACACACATAGAAAGAAACTCAATATATAAAAAAATAGATAAATTAGTCCTTTAAATAAAATTCCATACAAGTGTCACAGCGTAACTGTTATTTCTTGCTGAAGATGATGCATCATAAATCCACCACCAAAGTGAAAAGTGTGTGTCCTGCACTGGAGCGCTCTGTTTGCTTCATCTTCACTTATAGTTGTTTGTGCCTTTGGCTATATGAGGAAGTTGCAAGGATGAGCAGTCTGCCTAGGCACCAGTGAAGCGTGTTACATTTGAAGAAACGTTGAGGCCCCATGGACAATCTGGACCTAATCCAAGGAGCTTCATAAGAACAGAGGGATCGATTTGAAAACTAACACAGGTAATAGTCACCAATATATCAAGGTGACTGGTCTTTGGTGCTGTCATTGCCTTACAAATGCTTTAGGCTAGGTTTACTAAAGCTCCAGAAATCTGACATTAGGATTCTGCAAAAACACACCGGGTATTCTGAATACTATTACAAGGCAACTAAATTATAATCAAGTTATATAAGGTGTACATGTAAAAAATAAACTGACTGGCTGACATCCAAATAAAGAAAAAAAACAAAAAACATTTACTTTTTTTTACCAACTTTACATATCTTTATTATCTGGATGGATGAAAACCCATGCTGCTACACATCATCAGTCTCTACATGGTCTATCTTTACTTTAAAGCAGAGAACTGTAAAGAGATTCAGAATCATAAGATCTGCAGATCTAGGTAAATGTGTATAGGGCTTCCATTATTATTGTGTTTGTGGTCTAGTTGGTTATCAACCTCATATGTCCCCAAAACTGGCCACTAGGGTTTAGTAAAAGTGAGATATCATTTCCCCCCAAACCCCAAACTTTGGAGAAATGTGGGAGATTTCAGCTATGTTTGACCATTTTGGCTAAATGCATCAGAGACATTGGAAAAGCAAAAGTTTTATGTTTTGCATTTTTAAGGGTGGAATTGGTTTGATTTGATTCCAAATGGTTACAGTAGCTCTTTTCAGCTACCCTGGACCTCATTATTGTATATTTTTACATAGAAAGAAAAAAATGTAAAGTGACCCTTTCCCCACAGGGTCACTTACAATAAAAGACCAGCCCTGAAAAAGATTTACTATACTTACCTTTCCAGTGGCTATTGTCTTGAAATGCCTTAGATCACTACTTTGTAGCCACTGTAGGTATTCAGCTGGTCAAATGAGCCAAACACTTGTTCCCCCTGCTGCTTGCATCAGTTTCTCCCACCCACTCCTATATCCTGTAGTGAGTGATAGAAAGCACTTCGTCCTTTTTTTGTAAGTCACTCTATAGTGACAGGGTCACCTTAAAGCAACAGTACACAAGTAACTATCAAAAAATGGAAAAAGATACAAACACTAAGAACAAGAAATAAACTAAACACACACAATCCATGCCATATATAAATAAATATACTATATATATTTTTTTTTCTTCAAGCACATTTCATCTGCAGCTCAATGAGAAAAATTGAGAGTTCCAGCTTGATAAATTAGTGACAGAATCATTTTCACTGATATCACTCATCCTAATGGCTTTTAGAGAAGCACAGAGAGAGTGTAGTGGCTGGGAACTGAATGTTACAGCTTAAAGTGATACTAAAGTCTCGATGGAGGGGAAGATGATGATGAGGTCACTGACCCGACTTAGGTGTCGGATAGAGCAGAGGAGGAAAGTGAGGGTGAGGCACAACCCCAACGAGGCAGCCATCATGGCAGATCAGAGAGCAGCCACCCTCTTCCGTCACATTGTGGAGCAGTTATCTCCCAGCCCACTTCCCACAGCTCAGCTGTCTGGGCCTTTTTTAGCACATGTGCAACCGATCGCACTGTTGCAATTTTCAAACTTTGTCTCAAGCAGATCAAGTGTGGCAAAAACACATGATGCTTTACAGGGCATTTAACTTCCCACCACTCAGCCCATTGGCAAGAGCACCTGAAAGCCACACAAAAGGGACGCAGTTCTTCTCCTCCTCACCTTTCTGGTCTACCCCCGCTATATCTCAGCACATATGCCAGCAGCTCACCACCAGCTGTTGAGTATAGCAGGCAAATTTCTCTGCCCCAGCTGTTGCAGAGAAAAGAAAAACACTCCCTGCCATCCACATGCCCAGCGTCCAAATCCCAGCTTGTCAAAGCTGCTGGCTTTACAACTCCTGCCTTTCTGTCTGGTGGATTTTGCCCCTTCAGTGAATTTACAGAATCTGCTGTACCACATTGGCAGGTCCCCAGTCGCTATTTCTTTGCACGTAAGACCATTCAAGCTCTGTACCATCACGTGGAAGGCAATGTTATAGCATCGTTGGTCAAGGCAGTCAGCCGCAAGGTCCACATTACTGCTGACATGTGGTTCAGCAAGCATGCTTAGGGATGATATATTTAGTTCAAAGCACACTGGGTAACTCTGTTTGCAATTTAGAAGTATGCAGGACAGGGCTCAGATGGAGCTTGTTTTGCCGCCACATCTGCTTATAGCTTGTGGTGATGATGTCAGATTTGTCAGCTCCATCCCCTCCTCCTCCTCCATGCCCTCCTCTGCTGAATTATTCTATGTACCACCAAAATCCCCTAAGCGTTTAAGGGGCTATTCAATGAGTCTAAAAGATGACATGCAGTGCTTCAGCTGGTCTGTCTAGGAGACAGGAGTCACACCGATTCGACACAGATTCTTTCAGCTCTGCAGGGGCAGGCCCAGAGGTGGTTCACGCCAGCTTGAGCCAGGAATAATGGTGTGTGATAATGGCACTAACCTCCTGTCCGCCCTTCGACAAGTAAGTTGACACATATGAAAGTTGACAAATTCCGGTGAGTGCAATTTCATGTGGGGCATTGTATGCACTGTGTGGATCAAACATCAAAAGTATTTTTGTTGCATAGCACCAGCACTTGCACAGTGGTAATTAGACATTTTGAGATATAGCTGAATGTGAATTATTTCATGTGATGGTCAGGAACTATTAAGCACTGTATGCATTTTGTTTTGCATTTTATGGTTAAGAGATTGCGTGGTTGATTTTACTTATCACTGAGCTGTATTCACACTGATACATTTGCAACTGCAGCAGTCCATTTTTTGTTTTATTAGCACAGGTTCACATCCAACACAGTTTATCTTGGCGCTGAACCAATTACTTTCTACATAATGCTGATGCGGCTAGCGATAAAATTGAATTTGACACCTCTACTGTAAATGATATTTGTATAGTTTTTAAAAAATGGTTATATAATCTCCTCTCTCTCTCTCTCTCCCCCCCTTATGTCCTTAGGCTGCATTTACATGATAGCATTTTGTAAACACGTGCAAAATTGCACCAGGCACATTCTCACACCTCACACATAGGGCAGCCTATTACATTTTAATGGCCTACACATGACAAATGTTACAAGTAGCTCATGTACCTTTTTGAGCTTCAAGTTTTGTGTGATTTGCTTTGTTTGACATGCCTTTTTTTGTGTAAAAAAACGCTCCTGTTTTGTCGCACGTTGACTACTATTAAGAATAAATGGCACTGCAATTGTGACACATGAAAGCTTGAAGCTCAAAAAGTTGCATGTGTGACTTTGTTGGCCTTATCTAGCATAGGGCTGCTCATTGAAATGAATGGAGTTCCCTATGCATGTGGCACAAGAATGCGCAAAAATGTGCATATGCGCATGTTAGCTGATACTTATTATATTATTTATACTCCATTTTTTATGGATATTCATTACCCAAAGCAGCTGCATAAATCTATAAAAAAACAAACACTGTATGCATATTCTTTCCCAGTAACAACTACATCCATCTACATCCATCTACATAACATAGGGCTATTAATAAGGGCTTATTAGATGTGTCTACCACTTTTTGGTGAACTTTTGTTCTTGTGTGACTTATTTTTCCGTCATTATATAATCTAATACAGCAATAACATCTAGTAGGACTCAGTTTTACAATAAAAAGTAACTTCATCATTTTAATTCATTTATTTAGGGAAATAAAAGCGACACCTGTGTCATTTTTGTTTAGGACTCTGAGATCTACAAAGGAAACATCTCTGGTGCTGGGGATTTAAATGCATTTTTTTCCCATGTAATGTTGATTATGCATCAGATGAACTTTTATGCGTTTTTTTTTTTCTTTTAGAGATTGCCAAAACAGTGCATTTTAATATTTACTTTCAGGAATATTTATAAAATATGCTTTTTTTTTTGTTTTGTTTTTTACTTTTTGGTGCAAGGTAAGAAGTAAATTATTTTAAAGCATAACTCTACTTTTGTTGAGAAAAAAACATTCCCCTCTGGGTGATCTATGTACATTGCAGGGATTTTAATAAACATATTTGCTGATTCCTACCTTGCCTGCTGATTCCTACCTTTTGTTATTCTGAAGAAATTACGGTTTGTTCTTCTGTGCCCCTGTACTGAGTGAATCTAATGGGATTGGTTTCATAATTATCAACCAGCTGCTGCAGCTGTAGGGCTCTAATGAGAAAAACTGCTGGGTCTGCATCCCTTTAGACGTGATTTCCTATTGGGAATATCTTACAAAAAATGTCATTTTTGTTGCAGGGGATGCCAAAAATCTGACTTGTATCTAATACTGTGTACACACGAGCGGAATGTCCGTCAGAAAAAGTCAGATGGGAGCTTTTCATTGTATATTCCGATCGTGTGTACGATCCATCGGACTTTTTCTGTCAAAAATTCTGACGGACTTAGTGAACATGTTTAAAATTTTCCCGACGGAACTAATTACTATCGGGAAACCCGCTCGTCTGTATGCTGTTCTGACATACCAAAAACGACGCATGCTCAGAAGCAAGTACGAGACGGAAGCGGTCGGTCTGGTAAAACTAGCGTTCGTAATGGACATAGCACATTCCTCACGCTGCAAATTCTGTGATTGTTTAATGCAGCGCATTCTTTGTGCTTTGTAATGCTAGAAGAATTAATTTGTTTTGCTGCTGATATTTACACAGAGTTCTCACAAACTTTTTTCTTTATTATTTTTCGTGAACTCATGAATAATCTTTTATTATTTAAAAGCAAGATCTCCAGAATAATGTTGAGAATTATTTTTTAGAGTCATCTTTTTTTTAATTTTTTTTTTCATCAAGATATCCTTTTTTTTTTGATTCTTGCAAAATTATTTTCTAGTGATCTCCATATTTAAATTTTTTATGGTGTGTCAAGTTACCACAATAACATTATTATCTTGCATTTTGTAACCTCAAGGAGGCTGGTTGGTGTCCCTTGGTAATTTGACATTGTCTTTTTGAAATGTACCTGCATACTCACAAACAATCTGTCCTATTTTTAGAAAAACACACATAGACAAGTATTTTCTCAAAATAAAATATCCATTTATTCTGGTTAACAAAATAAAGAGGAAGGCGAGGTTGGATAAACTTTTGGAATTTGCAAAGCCTTTTGGCCCCCAGGGCACACATCAAGTCTGTTGAAAAAAAAAATTGTTATCTTGGGGAGTCCATATAATTTTGTGCCCAATCTGGTCCAGGACTCCCAGAGATCAGGACCAGCAGTAGATGACATATATCTCCCCAGGCTGTGGCCCTACAGCAGCCTGCGTCTTCTGTCAGACCAGACTGAAGCCAGGCCATCACTTTCTTCTCTTTGCTGCAGCCTTCCCTCCACCCTTCCCTGCAGCCTTCCTTGGAGGCTGTGGCTCTGGTGGTTGACTTGTGGCAGGAGCAGGAGGAGGAGGATGGGCAAGCTCAGATATATGGCTGTTCTCTGTCAGCTGGCCTCTCAACCCCTTCCGAAGGCTGTCAAAAATAATTCGCTCACAGAGTAAGCATTGGCCCTCCTCCAATTTCAACAATCTTGTGGCTATATAAGAGCCATAGGCCTCTTCAGCTTCGGGGGGGCTTCTGAGCACATCACTCGCTTCCCTAATGAGGCCCAGTGCTGCCTCCTCTGTGATTGTCCACTTCCTGGGCCTTTTTGTTTGAAGGCGGAGGGGAGGCACCTGGGATTGGGTGAGGCTCCTACTGGGGCCAGCCACCTTCTGGCTGTCACTGGACACGGCCTCCTCCTGGCTGACACTGGGCACGTCCTCCTCCTGCCTGCCACTTTCCAGACCCTCCTCCTGGCTGAGCTCATCCTGTGTATAAAAAAGAGACATAGTTTTAGTTTTTGCTTCATCAATCACACACAATTTTTAGCTCATGACTTGCAAATTGAATGTTAATACATAGAAAAGTCTATCATTCTGA
Source organism: Aquarana catesbeiana (assembly GCF_042186555.1). Lineage (NCBI taxonomy): Eukaryota > Metazoa > Chordata > Amphibia > Anura > Ranidae > Aquarana > Aquarana catesbeiana. Next base: position 270,963,171 of record NC_133330.1, on the reverse strand, counting down.
CCCCAGCATTTTTGATTCTTGTGCCAAACATTTTGGCCATTACTGTCTATTCATATGTAAATCACTTTGTTTAAAAAGATTAATTAGTTATCAATTATAACATCTAGTTAACATCATTAATATTAGGACAATAAATATGTCTACAAATAATATACCTGACTCCAGCTGGGCGCATCCACTTCTTCCAGGATGGAAGGCCCAGGTTGTTCCTCGTCAACCTCTGCTGGGGTTGAGGAAAGGGTGGAGGGAAGGCTGCAGTGAAGGGTAGAAAGTGATTCCCTGGCTTCAGTCTGGTTGTCCAGAAACCGCAGTTTATTGAAGTACCACAGTCTGGGTACATACATACACTTGCGCTGCTGATGCTCCTGATCTGAGGGATTTCTTGATTTTATTATGCTCCTTCTTATACATGTCCCTCAAGGTCCCAATTTTATTTTCCACAAACTTGATGGTTGCATCGGGACTCAAGTCTTCACAAATTCCCAGTGTCTCCAGCGATGAACTCCTAGCTTGTTTATTATAATATAAGCTGTGTTTCACCTCCCACAAATTCCTCATTTCCCTGTATCTGTCTATGAAACTGCCCATGAATTCTGGGTCCTTAAAGTGATTCATCTTTGCTGTAAGACAATACACAAGACAAAAACACTAATGTCAACCTAAACTCTCATTATCTTATCCCAATATAGGCCTCAACCTTGAAGCAGTATAGGCCACTGTGATGGGCCAAGTTCAAATTTTACCTTCGTTTAGCACGCTCGCCACTTCCGTTCATCCTTCCTCCACACACACACACAGATCGTACGTATGGCACATACGTGTTAGCTTGATATACACTGCGCATGCGTGAAATTCCGCCCATGTTGCCCGCCCCTGACGTTCTTTTTCTCGAATATTCCCCGCCCCTTCTCTCTTCGGTGCACAGTATGAGCAACATGTTGGAGACACAGCAGGTGTGTGTAAATTATTACAGTAACAAGTAGGAGGAAAGCCCGGAGCACGAAACGACACTATACCGGAGGAGGAGATTTAAGGCCTCCAATATGGCCTTTGAAGAAATGGTGGAGATGGTGGACATCTTGCGGAGGAACGATTATGATGGGAAGCATGGACCATACACCAACCCGAATTTGCGCAAGGCCAAGATCATGACAAAAGTTGTGAAGACCCTGCGGCAGAATTTTGGGGTACGACGCTCCAAGGAGCAATTAAGGAAAAGCTGGTCAGACCTTAAACTGAGGGAGCAGGATCAGTAGAGAAGAATAAAGAAAGTGCTTAAAAAAAGTAAGTACTTGCTGATACGCGCTCTGCAGATATGAAGGCGATCTGTGTGTTGAAGGGAAGCTCTGAGGTGACCGGCGTGGTCCGCTTCGAACAGGAAGAAGATGCACCAGTAACCGTTACTGGTCAAATCACTGGCCTGACTGATGGGAAGCATGGCTTTCATATCCACACATATGGAGATAACACTAACAGCTGTGTAAGTGCTGGTCCACATTTCAACCCCAATGGCAAGACCCATGGAGGTCCAGATGATGAAGTGAGGCATGTTGGAGACCTTGGAAACATCAGCTGGTGGCGTTGCTGATATTAATATTAAAGATAAATTAATTTGTTTAAAAGGAGAACATTCTATCATTGGACACACAGCGGTGGTCCATGAGAAGGAAGATGACTTGGGAAAAGGTGGAGAAAATGAGAGCCTGATAACTGGCAATGCTGGCGGGCGTTTGGCCTGTGGAGTCATTGGAATTTGCCAGTGAAATGGAATTGTATGTCATTGTTGGTTCAGTTTAACCACTGCATATTACACTTGTTCTGTTTTTGTCTGCGGTATGGTTCTGTCATTCAGTTCCAGTAAATCAATCTCAAGTGCTGTTAGCAACTGGTGCATTGCATAGTTTTATATAAAAACACTGGTAACATTAAACTGGAAACTTCTGCGGTTACCTGTGAGTTTTTCTTTGTATCCTGAGCAATTCTTCTGCTAGTTTTTGCTAATTTTCCACTTCTTAATAGGTGATTAAACAGTACTGACTGTCATATTCAAGGCTTTGGATATCTTTTTATATCCTTTTCCATCTTTGTAAAGTTTCAATATCTTGTTACGCAGGTCTTTTGTTCTTTTCTACCTCCTCATGGCTCAGTGTCACTGTCTAGTCTGCTTAGTGCATCTACGTTAGAGCTAACAAACTCTTTGACTAATAATATATATAGACACTAATTGTGATTTAAAAAACAACAAATGTGGGAAAGTAACCTTTAATTGCCATTTTAACCTGTGTGTGCCACCTGTGTCTGTACCAAGGCCAAACATTCCAGGGTATGTAAACTTTTTATCAGGCCCATTTGAGTGATTTCTGTTATGATTATGATTTAAAAATAATCCAAAAAACTATGTGATGATAAATGGCTTCATGTGATTGCTATCCTTAAATAAAAGACAGTTTTTTGGCATGATCAGTCATATTTTCAATATTAATGCCAAAATTTCACAATTTCTGCCAGGGTATGCAAACTTTTAAGCATTACTGTATGCTATGGATTGATTTTTGATGTATATCAGCCTTTCCTTCAAAGATTTATCTCTGTTCTCTTTATTTTATTCAGAATGTATGCCTAAGCTCCTGAAGAAGCATATATATATATATATATATATATATATATATATATATATATATATATATATACGCGTAACATGTAGAGCCAAGCTACTGCACATCTAGGCAACCCTTAGTGCCGGTTCACACTACAGCAACTTGGGATCCGACTTGTCAGACCTCAAGTTGCCCCAAGTCGCGGGACATATGAAATTCCATTGAAGTGAATGAGAGCTGTCTTAACCACTTCAGCCCGGGACCATTATGCTGCCTAAGGACCAGAGGACTTTTTCCAATTTGGCACTGCGTCACTTTAACTGCTAATTGCGCGGTCATGCAATGCTGTACCCAAACGAAATTTTCGTCCTTTTCTTCTCACAAATAGAGCTTTCTTTTGATGGTATTTGATCACCTCTGCCGTTTTTATTTTTTGCGCTATAAACGGAAAAAGACCAAAAATTTTGAAAAAAATGATATTTTCTACTGTTTGTTATAAAAAAAATCCAATAAACTCAATTTTAGTCATACATTTAGGCCAAAATGTATTCGGCCACATGTCTTTGGTAAAAAAAAAGTCAATAAGTGTATATTTATTGGTTTGCGCAAAAGTTATAGTGTCTACAAACTAGGGTACATTTTCTGAAATTTACACAGCTTTTAGTTTATGACTGCCATTTCTTGAGGTGCTAAAATGGCAGAGCAGTACAAAACCCCCCCAAATTACCCAATTTTGGAAATTAGATACCCCAAGGAAATTGCTGAGATGCATGCTGAACCCATTAAATATTTTTTTTTTGTCCCAAGTGATTGAATAATGACAACAAAAAAAAAATATTTACAAAAAGTTGTCACTAAATGATATATTGCTCACACAGGCCATGGGCCTATGTGGAATTGCACCCCAAAATACATTCAGCTGCTTCTCCTGAGTATGAGGATACCACATGTGTGGGACTTTTTGGAAGCCTAGCCGCGTACGGGGCCCCGAAAACCAATCACCGCCTTCAGGATTTCTAAGGGCGTAAATTTTTGATTTCACTCTTCACTGCCTATCACAGTTTCGGAGGCCATGGAATGCCCAGGTGGCACAAAACCCCCCCAAATGACCCCATTTTGGAAAGTAGACACCCAAGCTATTTGCTGAGAGGCATGGTGAGTATTTTGCAGCTCTCATTTGTTTTTGAAAATGAAGAAAGACAAGAAAAAACTTTTTTTTTTTCTTTTTTCAATTTTCAAAATTTTGTGACAAAAAGTGAGGTCTGCAAAATACTCACTATACCTCTTAGCAAATAGCTTGGGGTGTCTACTTTCCAAAATGGGGTCATTTGGGGGGGGGGGGTTGTGCCACCTGGGCATTCCATGGCCTCCGAAACTGTGATAGGCAATGAAGAGTGAAATCAAAAATTTACGCCCTTAGAAAGCCTGAAGGCTGTGCTTGGTTTTTGGGGTCCCGTACGCGGCTAGGCTCCCAAAAAGTCCCACACATGGGGTATCCCCGTACTCAGGAGAAGCAACAGAATGTATTTTGGGGTGTAATGTCACATATTCCCATGGCATGTTTGAGCAATATATCATTTAGTGACAACTTTGTGCAAAAAAAAAAAAAAAATGTGTCTCTTTCCCGCAACTTGTGTCACAATATAAAATATTCCATGGACTCGACATGACTCTTAGCAAATAGCTTGGGGTGTCTTTCCAAAATGGGGTCATTTGGGGGGGGGGTTGAACTGTCCTGGCATTTTATGCACAACATTTAGAAGCTTATGTCACACATCACCCACTCTTCTAACCACTTGAAGACAAAGCCCTTTCTGACACTTTTTGTTTACATGAAAAAATTATTTTTTTTTGCAAGAAAATTACTTTGAACCCCCAAACATTATATATTTTTTTAAAGCAAATGCCCTACAGATTAAAATGGTGGGTGTTTCATTTTTTTTTCACACAGTATTTGCGCAGCGATTTTTCAAACGCATTTTTTGGGGAAAAAACACACTTTAAATTTTAATGCACTAAAACACACTATATTGCCCAAATGTTTGATGAAATAAAAAAGATGATCTTAGGCCGAGTACATGGATACCAAACATGACATGCTTTAAAATTGCGCACAAACGTGCAGTGGCGACAAACTAAATACCGTTTTAAAAGCCTTTAAAAGACTTTACAGGTTACCACTTTAGATTTACAGAGGAGGTCTACTGCTAAAATTACTGCCCTCGATCTGACGTTCGCGGTGACACCTCACATGCATGGTGCAATTGCTGTTTACATTTGACGCCAGACTGACGCTTGCGTTCGCCTTTGCGCGAGAGCAGGGGGGAACAGGGGTGCTTTTTTTTTCCTTTATTATTTTTTTGCTTTTTTATCTTATTTTTAAACTGTTCCTTTCATTTTATTTTTTTTTAATCATTTTTATTGTTATCTCAGGGAATGTAAATATCCCCTATGATCGCAATAGGTAGTGACAGGTACTCTTTTTTGAAAAAATTGGGGTCTATTAGACCCTAGATCTCTCCTCTGCCCTCAAAGCATCTGACCACACCAAGATCGGTGTGATAAAATGCTTTCCCAATTTCCCAATGGCGCTGTTTACATCCGGCGAAATCTAAGTCATGAAATGCTCGTAGCTTCCGGTTTCTTAGGCCATAGAGATGTTTGGAGCCACTCTGGTCTCTGATCAGCTCTATGGTCAGCTGGCTGAATCACCGGCTGCATTCTCAGGTTCCCTGTTGAGACAGGAGAGCCAGAGAAAAACATGGAAGACGGTGGGGGGGCATTCCCTCCCACTGCTTGTAAAAGCAGTCTAGAGGCTAATTAGCTGCTAGGATTGCTTTTACATGAAAGCCGACCGCTGGCTGAAAAGAATGATACCAAGATGATACCTAAACCTGCAGGCATCATTCTGGTATAACCACTCAAAGTCGTGAATGGCGTACCTGAAGACAAAAAAATGGTTAACAATAAAACACAGTAAACGGTAAAGTATAAAAAATTGCATACCTGAAAAGCAACATGATAAAACATAATAACAATAAAACATTGCAGAATAGAATACAGTAAAAAAGAGCAGAACAACAGAGAGAGAATAGAGAGAGAGAGAGAACAATAAAACGACAACCATTTTTTATTTTATATATTTTTTTTTTTACACTTTTTTTTTGTAACTAACTTTTATAACTGTAACCGGTTCCAGGTTCGGGTCTCTCAAAATGCGATGGCATCTTGGGAGACCCTGTGAAAGTGTGCCTAGTCTGTGCAATGCTGTACCCTACGCTAATACTCAACTAGTGAATGGTAGCGTTCAAAACATTCACCAATGCAAGGACCAGGATTGTCAGGACAGGAGGGACAATAATAGCGGGTGTCACGCCTATATCCGTGCTTGCTGCAGACACAACATCTTTTTTGGGGGGGTTCGTTGGGGGTAGGGGTACTCGGGAGGACATAAAGAAAATGCCTCTCATGCAGCCGACTGCATTTGGTTGGGGATGGGAATGGGGGAAGTACGGGCGCTGCAGAAGTGGTGGGTTCCCAATTAGGATTGGCGAATGCAGCAGGAAGGGCACTATGGGCACGACGGGCCTGTGTTTGTCTTCTTCTTGGTGGCAGCGGGACACTACTTGAGCTTGCCACCTCGCCAGCTTGAACTGCACTTATGGGACTCGCCACGTCACCAAGTGTTACTGCAGTGCTGGTTTGACTACAACCGGGGTGTTCTAGGCCGCTGGTGCTTGCCAGTTCACCAAAACGCTACCAAAAAAACTGTTAGCGATCGCAGGGATCAGGCCTGACTCTGCGAACGCTGCAGTTATGCGTTTAGTGTTTTGTAAGTGACAGTGATCGATCGATACTGCACTTGGGTGGGCTGGGCCGGGCGGAGGGGCAAAATGCAGGTGCTAGCAGGTATCTGGGCTGATCCCACTAACACTGCGTTTTTGGGAACCCTAAACTGCTGGGGACGCTAGTATAGATCTGATCGGATCAGATATTGATCCGTTCAGATACTATACCACTAAGGGAGGGGTATGCTGCGTGCGTGGGTGTTAGCGGTACTGGCGCTAACCTGACGCTGCCTGGGGCTGGTGCTTGCCAGTTCACCAAAACGCTAACAAAAAAACTGTTAGCGATCGCAGGGATCAGGCCTGACTCTGCGAACGCTGCAGTTATGTGTTTAGTGTTTTGTAAGTGACAGTGATCGATCGATACTGCACTTGGGTGGGCTGGGCGGAGGGGCAAAACGCAGGTGCTAGCAGGTATCTGGGCTGATCCCACTAACACTGCGTTTTTGGGAACCCTAAACTGCTGGGGACGCTAGTATAGATCTGATCGGATCAGATATTGATCCGATCAGATACTATACCACTAAGGGAGGTGTACGGTGCGTGCGTGGGTGTTAGCGGTGCTGGCGCTAACCTGACGCTGCCTGGGGCTGGTGCTTGCCAGTTCACGAAAATGCTACAAAAAAAAACTGTTAGCGATCGCAGGGATCAGGCCTGACTGTGCGAACGCTGCAGTTATGAGTTTAGTGTTTTGTAAGTGACAGTGATCGATCGATACTGCACTTGGGTGGGCCGGGCTGGGCCGGGCGGAGGGGCAAAACGCAGGTGCTAGCAGGTATCTGGGCTGATCCCACTAACACTGCGTTTTTGGGAACCCTAAACTGCTGGGGACGCTAGTATAGATCTGATCGGATCAGATATTGATCCGATCAGATACTATACCACTAAGGGAGGTGTACGGTGCGTGCGTGGGTGTTAGCGGTGCTGGCGCTAACCTGACGCTGCCTGGGGCTGGTGCTTGCCAGTTCACGAAAATGCTACAAAAAAAAACTGTTAGCGATCGCAGGGATCAGGCCTGACTCTGCGAACGCTGCAGTTATGAGTTTAGTGTTTTGTAAGTGACAGTGATCGATCGATACTGCACTTGGGTGGGCCGGGCTGGGCCGGGCGGAGGGGCAAAACGCAGGTGCTAGCAGGTATCTGGGCTGATCCCGCTAACGCTGCTTTTTTGGGAACCCTAAACTGCTGGGGACTCTAGTATAGATCTGATCGGATCAGATATTGATCCGTTCAGATACTATACCACTAAGGGAGGCGTATGCTGCGTGCGTGGGTGTTAGCGGTACTGGCGCTAAATCTGACGCTGCCTGACGCATATCACCTCCGGGCGATCAGGGGGCTAAACCTTTAACCAGCGTCACCCGTAACAGTTATACGGTGATCAGTGGTGAAAGGGTTAACTAGGGGCAATCAAGGGGTTAAAACATTTATTAGGTAGTATATGGGGGTCCCTGTCGCTATAAAACGCTGACGGCGAACCTAAATATTTACCTCCCTAACTATCGTCACCAGTGACACGAATACAGTGATCAGAAAAATGATCGCTTAGCGACACTGGTGACGGGGGGTGATCAAGGGGTTAAAACTTTATAAAGGGGGGTTAGGGGGGTATCCTAGACCTAAAGGGGGCTAACCCTAACTGCCCTAACACACTAACTGTCACAAACTGACACCATGCAGTAATCAGAAAAAAAAAACTGCTTGGTGTCAGTGTGACGGGGGAAGAGGTGATTGGGGGGTGATTGGGGGGTGATCGGGGGGGGTCGGGGGTAAAGGGGGGTGTTTTGTGTGCCTGGCATGTTCTACTGTGTGTGTGTAGTGTTACACTCACAGTGCAGTCTTCGCTCCTCGGCGCCGGAACGGAAACTGCCGAGCCCAGGAGAGATGACATAATTTCCTTTGCTGCTGTTTAGCATACAGCAGCAGAGGAATGATTTGATTGGCCGACGGCGATCGCGAGGGGGGGGCCACGAACGGATGGTCTCCCCCTCATCTCCGATCGCCGCTGGTCAGAAACGGACCGCCTCGGGCACCGGGGGGGTCCGATTGGACCCCCTGCCCGCGGGAGGCAGATCACGTATATGTACGTGATTCTGCCTGCCCGTGCCACCTTGTCGACGTATATCGGCGTGAGGTGGTCCTTAAGTGGTTAATGTACACTACTGAAGTTGCTCCGACTTAAGAAAAGGTTCCTGTACTACTTCAAGGCGACTTCTAGGCAACTTGTACCCATAGATTTCAATGGAAGTTGCCTCCAAGTCGGATCTCCATCTATATTGAAGCGACTTTACAGGAAAAGAAATGAGTTTACCCAGGCAAACCCCTCCGTCCCAGAGAACTGATTATTCTGTGATTGGCCACAGCCAAAGTCGCCTGTCCTGGAGGCAACTTTAAGTCGCGTTGTAAGTTGCTTAAAGTCGACTCCAAATCGCCTTGCAAAGTCACGCTGTAAGTCGGGTTGCCCCTGTGTGAACTGAGCCTTACTTTGCAATGTTTTTAATCATTGTCTGTCTGATTGTTATCTATTTTTAATCAATTTATAATAAAAAAAATTTCCAATTCATAATTTTATTAACACCAATTTTAGTTTACAGAACTTAGGAAAAAAACAACTAAATACACATTAAAGATAAAAATAAAATAAAACAAACAAAAAACAGTAAACAAACCAAGAGGCCAAACCACATACACCATCTATCTTTCTCTTAATCACATCAACACTATTATAAATAACTCATCCCTTTCCCCCTGTCTTCTATCCCCCTGTTTTATCTACCTCATCCTAGATCTATCCACGGGAAAAAATCCCCACTGCAATAAGACCAACAGTCATATATATCTATAGGTATGCCTATCTATACAATCCATTTATATCCTAAACTTATCCCTCTTACTTTTCCTTTCTCTTTTTCCACCTTTCTTCCCTCTTTTTTGTTCCCTTTCTTCTCCCTCTCCCTTTCTTTTTCCTCTTTTTTCCATGTCTCTCTTCACTCTCCCTTTCTCTCCTCTTTTCTCCGCCTACCTTTTATTTACTTTCCCTTATTCCACCCTCTTTCACTTATCCTTCCCTACATTTTCTATAATTTGAAAAAAAAACATCCACCCTTGGAGTTCCATTTGTTGCTATTATGAAAGGAGTCATCCCAGGCATGCCCAGCCACAAATCCCATATTTTATGAAACATTTTTATTGACCCCCTATTTCGACAAACCTGCCATTCCTCGTATGTTGGCACATTTGAGGAAATCCATTTTTGCGCAATGTCTTCTGCTAGCAAACGGTGGGGCCCTTGTTTTAAGAGTAGGTTTAAACAAGCTTGCATGGAGCAGTAATCTCCTCTAAAATGTTTAGTTAGGTAGAGATTTAAAAGGGAAAACTACTAGAGATGGCATCTCCAAACAAGCATTTGGTGACACTAAAAAAGGAAATTGGTGTCTGCATGTAGTGTCAGTATGGTGTCAAGAAGGATGTTGGGTTTACACTTGCTCACCAGTCCTCTGTTCGATGACACAACGATAGTCCCAAGTGCTGGTTCAGGCTCCTGATGCTCCTAGTGATGTTGTAAGGCACTGGATCTCTTTCTGATGGCCAATCGAGATGACTGGTAATGAAACTTGCAAGGTGAACAGACAGCGGCCGACCCGATACCCGGATGGGTATCTTGATCCCTGAAAGGCGTGGGTCATCTCTGCTGAGCTGAGTGGTGCTGGGCTGCTGAGTAGGGTCCCTGGACTAAATAGTAGTGGACCGCGTGGCTGTCTCTACTTCTGGCTCCCCTCAGGCGTCCTCACTCCTCTGTCTCCAGGCAACACTCTGCTGGCAGTCTCTGGAAAAGCTTGGCTTTCTCCCCCCCCCGCTAATGCTGCCAGAGTCTCTCTCAGTCTCCTCAGTCTCAGTGGTTTTCCTCACACCTGTCACCTCACCACACTCTCTCTCTCTGCCCCTCTCTCTCCTCAGACCACACTCCTTATTCTCCTCACAGACTCTTTTTCCTGGGCTTCAGGATATCCCTCCTCCTCTGTTGGGGCACACAGTCCCTGGTGTCAGCGTGTGTCTCTCTCCTCACTCTAGCACCTCAGTTCCTTCCCCTCACACACTCCTCCTCTCCTCACTGTTAATTGTCACTGTGTCCCAGGAAAGGACTTTTTGAGCCTCTCTTTTAAGCAATCTCCTCTCCTCTGTCTCCTGTCAGCACTCTCTTTCTTTTACCTCAGTACTTCCCTCTCTTCCATCCCCTCAGCACTTCCTGAATCTCCCCTTTTTCCCAGTGTTCTCTGTCTCTTAGTTTTCTCGAAGGGCCAGTCAGCATCTCTCTGTCTCCATCTTGTGGCCAAAAGGAGAAATTGCATTACAACATGCCTGCTACAATGGCATATTTTGAACTTTTAAATTCTTTCCTTTAAATTGGATCTGTAAGCATGTCTTAATTGTAAATATTGAAAAAAGGTGTCGGGGGAAGGAAATATTCTTTTTGTAATTCTTGATATGTTTTTAGCACCCCATCAGAGTATAATCCAATGTATTGAATCCCCAATCCTTTCCATACCCCAAATCCTACTAGTTTATTGATCTCCTTATACTTTATATTCTGCCATAGAGGGGTATAAACCGAAATGTCTATATATTGCAATTTTTATTTCATTTCCTGCCATAATCTGTTCATCAACACTAAGGTGGGTCTTTGTATAGCGTTTCCAATGGATCCGGATTCCAATTGAGCTATTAAATCATTACAAGAGGGTTGAGTCAAAAGTATTGATTGAATTGGGTCCATCCTGTCTACATTGCTCCATCCCACCATCTGTTGCAGTTGGGAAGCAATAAAGTACATCTTTTCATTTGGGATAGCAAGTCCCTCCTTATCTTTGGGAAGTTGTAATGTAGAATGCTTAATTCTAGGAATTTTACCCTTCCATAGTAGGATAACTGAGGGCCCCAGAACATTTTAATCAAATTTGCACGTCCCACCAGATATAAAGGTAATTTAGTTCATATTCTACTCTTCGCCTTAAATTTATCTAAAAGTGGCGTCAAATTTTGATTCAAATATTCCTCTATTTTAAAGGAGACCCAAATACCTAGATACTTAAAAGACTTAGCTATTCTAATCTGATTTACCTTCTGTGGCAGGCAGGGGCGGATTAATGCACAGGCTGGTCTAGGCTGCAGCCTAGGGCCCCACGTGTGCAAGGGCCCCTGATTGGCCATGATATTTTTATTAATTTATATATATTTATGTATATGTAGAATAAAAATCATGCCTGCGTGTTATACGAATACGCCGATAAATGTTTTTTTACCAACAGGGGGCAGGGATCGGGCGGTCAGCCCCGGGTGCCACCCATTGGGAGGGTGTCATTCCAGCTGTACCGCCTCTTCTGGCCCTGGGACAGTGCTGCCAGCATACTTTAAAGTTGAGAAAACATTACTGCCAGCCCTTTCTCATGCACAGCTCCTCGTGTTTCACTCTCAATGTAAATGGAAGTCTCTTAATACCTCAATTAAAGCCGCTCTGTCTGGCCGCTCTCCTCCTCCCGCTCCACCTCCTTCCCGAGTGTAGCCTTTGATTGCAGGTGGAGAGCGGTCATGTGACCGTCAATGAAACAGCAGAGGAGAGCAGTCACGTGACCGGGTCACGAAGAACGGCGTTAATTGAGGTATTTAGAAGCTTTGATTTACAATGAGTGACACAGGAGGAGCGGTGTACGAGAAAGGGCTCGCAGTTTCTCAACACTAGAGTATTCTTTCCCAGGAGCCTGGGGGTCTCCTGGGAGTGCAGGGGGGCTTTATAATGAAAGAGGCCTGTGTTATATGCAGGCAAAGGGGTCTGTGTACTATGCAGATGTCTGTGTACTGTGTAGAGAAAGGGGTCTGTGTACTGTGCAGGGAAAGGGGGCTGTGTTATGTGCAAGGGGTCTGTGTACTGTGCAGAGGGTTGTGTACTGTGCAAGGGGGCTGTGTACTGTGCAGGGGGGCTGTGTACTGTGCAGGGGGTCTGTGTACTGTGCAGAGGGTTGTGTACTGTGCAGGGAAAGGGGTCTGTGTACTGTGAAGGGGGGCTGTGTACTGTGCAGGGGGCTGTGTACTGTACAGGGGGCTGTGGGAAGTTTTTTTCCTGAAACTACCCTCTTAATGTTAGGGTGCGTGTTATATGCACTCTGAAAATGAAACAAAGGCGCCACTCTAAGTGCATTAAAAAAACATGGAGTTTAATAAAACTGTAAAAAGGTACTCACAAAGGTACATAGTGAACAAGCATGTTGGCAAAAGCTGCCGGATATCCTGGGAGTGAGTCTGGTCCATTTCGTGGATTGCAGTGGTGTCCGATGGACAGGCTGCGCCGATGGATGCTGGTACTTTCTGCCGTTGGAACGTATGATTGTTCTGCTGTTGATTATTGCTTGCTTTTATGTGCTGCTGCTGCTGTTTATGGTATTTGTATGGCTTTTATTTTATTGGAATATTACACAGTGTTTCGATTGGTCTCTGTCAGGATGTTGTGATTTTGCCTCAGTTAAACAGGAGCTGCTGCAGACATTTTTGGCCTAACTGTTGGTTTAGAAAGGTAAAATCTGTTACCAGCTTTCAGGTGTATTTTGAATGCTTTTTTTCTGTGGCATTGCTGTTTATAGTAGGTTTATGTTTGAATGTGTTTGGGCTGTAGACCTGAGAGTTGCACTTGAGCCGTGTAATATAGGTCTACCCTTTTACACATGGAACTAAATAATTTATTTTCTGGTAAAGCATGCTTAAGAGGGGGCCACACAAAAAGTAGCCTAGGGGCCCATGACCACCTTAATCCTCCACTGGTGGTAGGATTGGAGACATCTCATCTAGTGGGATGAATAAGGATTTATCCCAGTTTATGCTGAAACCCGAGAAGGAGCCAAAGGTCTCTATCAGGGTTACAGCAGAAACTAGTGATTCATCTGTATCTCTCAGAAACAGCAGAGCATCGTCTGCATACAGGGGCATACCTAGAGCATTTGGCACCTGGGGCAGATCCTAAATCTGGCACCCCCCAACTTTAAGATGTAAAAATCCCCCACTGTGCCCCTGCATACCTCTGCATCCCCCAATAACTCTTTGTCACTACTTTATACCCCCCCGCAGCTCTGGACCCCTTTACATTACACAGCCCCCCCGCAGCTCTGGACCCCTGCACATTACATAGCCCCCCTGCAGCTCTGGACTCCTTTACATTACACAGCACTCTGCACATCTGGACCCCTTTACACTACACAGCACCCTGCACCTCTGGACTCCTTTACATTACACAACCCCCTGCACCTCTGGACCCCTTTACATTACACACCCCCTGCACCTCTGGACCCCTTTACATTACACAGCACCCTGCACCTGTGGAACCTTTTACATTACACAGCACCCTGCACCTCTGGACTCCTTTACATTACACAGCACCCTGCACCTCTGGACTCCTTTACATTACACAACCCCCTGCACCTCTGGACCCCTTTACATTACACAGCACCCTGCACCTCTGGACTCCTTTACATTACACAACTCCCTGCACCCCTGGATCCATTTACATTACACAACACCCTGCACCTCTGGACCCCTTTACATTGCACAACATCCTGCACCTCTGGACCCCTTTACATTACACAGCACCCTGCACCTCTGGACCCCTTTACATTACACAGCACCCTGCACCTCTGGACTCCTTTACATTACACAAACCCCTGCACCTCTGGACTCCTTTACATTACACAACCCCCTGTACCTCTGGACCCCTTTACATTGCACAACCCCCTGCACCTCTGGATCCTTTTACCTTACACAGCACCCTGCACCTATGGACCCCTTCACATTGCACAACCCCCTGCACCTCTGGACCCTTTACATTACACAGCCCCGCACCCCACAGCTCTGGACCCACTGCACATTACACAGCCCCTCCACAGCTCTGGACCCCCTGCACATTACACAGCCCCCCCACAGCTCTGGACCCCCTGCATGTTGCATAGCTCTGCCAGTTCCTACCTTACCTCAGATTCACAAGATAAGGATTGGTTGCTAGGACCAATCACCTGCTATTCCTCCAGCATTTCCTGTCCTCTATTCAGCACTCCCTCATTGTCTCTCGAACTTTCTCCCCTGCTGGACAAGAGAGCGAGAGACAGTGTTTTCTTTCTCCTGCTCCGGTGGCTGATCCTGCATGTCACCGAGGTATCGGTACAGTCCGCACCCCAGCACCCTGTCACAGCTGGGCTCTCCCTTTGCTGTCAGCATGTAACATCGCCGCTGTGCTGTCACTGTTTCATACAGGGGAGGAAAGGGGGAGCGCCGCCTGACACCCCCCCAGCGTGTGGCTCCCAGGGAGGACAGCCCCCCACCCCCCCAGTTAGTAAACCACTGTCTGCATACAAACAAAGTTTATCTTCCCTTTCTCCTCTCCTAAACCCTTTAATTAGGGGTGTTTGTCTGATTGCTGTCGCTAGGGGCACTATATTGCTAATACAAACAACAATGGGGATAACGGATATATGGGGATATAGTACCATTAATCTGTAAACATGCTTGGGAGGCATGATATAATAATTTTATCCACCTCACAAAATCTTCACCCAGGCCAAATCTTTCCAAAACCTCCCACAGATATGTCCACTCGATGCAGTCAAACGCTTTTGCTGCGTCGAGGGACAAAATCACTCTTTTTCCCACATTATCAGGAGTCATCTACAGGTTAAGAAATAGTTTCCTCAAATTTATTGCTGTGGACCTTCCTGGGATGAAACCTGTCTGGTTCTGATGTATCAATTTCCCTAAAACAGTATTTAGTCTATTGGCCAAGACCCTTGCCAATACCTTAACATCTGAGTTCCACAACGAGATTGGCCGATAAGACTCTGGTAGAGTCTGATTTGTATCTGGTTAGGTATTACGATAATGCCACGTACACACGAGTGGACCCTTTGGCAGACTTGGTTCGGCGGACCGGACTCCGTCAGACAATTAGATCGTTTGTGGGCTCCAGCTGACTTTTTTTTCCCAAAAGTCCAACGGACCTAGAAATAAAACATGTTTCAAATCTTTCTGACGGACTTGAGTCCGGTCGAAAAATTCGCTCGTCAGTATGCTAGTCCGACGGACTGGTGCTAGGGCAGCTATTGGCTACTGGCTATCAACTTCCTTATTTTAGTCCGGTTGTACGTCATCACGTACGAATCCATCGGACTTTGGTGTGATCATGTGTAGACATGTCCGCTCGTTAGGAAAGTCTGTCGGAAGTCCGCCGAAAATCTGTCGGATAGACCGTCGGACCAGTCCAGTCGAAAAGTCCGTACACTCGTGTGTACGCATCATTCAATGATTCCGGAAGCCTACTTGTATCGAATGCCTGGATAAGCATTTTCAATAATTCCGGGAGCAGTATTTCTCCATAGATCTTATAAATCTCCAGCGGCAAGCCATCAGTTCCTGACGCTTTACTGCTAGCCAATGCTGAATAATTATGATATAATATCTATCTGATTATGTGAGATGTATCCTGTTGGCAAACATACTGTGGGGATATAATTTGAATTGGTCTGAGATTTTACTATTACAGCTAACATTTTCCCATTCCTTTCCCCTTCCTCGAAATACCTAGTCCTTACAAATAAGAGATTTTGTTCTACTTTTTCCAGGACTATCCTTTTATATAGAAGTTGGGTGTCTTTCCATATAGAATGATTTGTTAACGTAGGGCTCTGGATATATTGAAATTCTTTTTGTTGCACTTCTCCTACAAGGCGAGTTTCCTACTTTGCATTTGATTTTTTAAACCACCTGTGATGTTGCAGTATCTGCATTATTCTTGAATAAATCGACCAGAGATTGACGCATGGGGCTGTTCAATGGCAGTACCTGCAACCACTGAGCATTGACTCTCCAATTCGATTTAATTCTGGGTTAATTCTTTTTAAAGACAAAGAAATTGGTGAATGGTCTGAGACATTCCTTGCTAGATACTGAACATCCTAGACAAATGGGAGAGTTAGTTCTGTACCCAGGACGAAATCAATTCTGGATAGTGATCCATAAGTAGAGGAGCAACATGAATAAGCATGCCCTGTAGGATTAAATACCCTCCATATATCCTGAAGCCCCAGTTCCTGTAGGTGAATTGCAAATGGAGTTTCTACCCATTAGCCTGCTGGAAAGCGATCCATAGCTGGATTACAAACATTATTAAAATCTCCCATTATCAGTAACGGTATACCGGCATGCTCTGCCAAAAACTCCCCAATTTTGCACAATACTTCTGAGCTATATGGCAGAGGGATATAGACTGAGCCCAATATATAAACTGTTGAAAATAATGTGAAAACGAATAAAACAAATCTGCCCTGTAGGTCTATTGATGCCTTCCTGCAGAAAAAATTGAATTTTTGATGATATTAATATACTGGTACCTCCAGCATATATGATATTGTATAGGGTACCTCTTAATCTGTAATAATGATGTTGTGTCCTCTGTAAGATGTGTTTCCTGCAGGAAAGCTATTGACAAATTATATTACCCCAGTGCAAAAAAAATAGCTCTCCTTTTTACTGGTTCTTTCAGTCCCCTCACATTCCATGTGTAACCAAGTGTAGCGCTAAAAAATGAGAAAGAGAATATTGCTATACCACATATAATAGCAAAATGAATTGTGAAAAGATAGTGTTTTGTATACTTTGTGAACATTCATACATATAGAACACTTATGTTATAAAGCCTTAGGGTCACCAAAAATGATAACAGGATGTAAAAATGGCAATAAAGTCCAAAACTGAATGTGCAGGTACGATGAACATAAATTTTGCAATGGTGATAAATTCCAAAACATATACTCGTGAGAGATTTCTGTATGTAATCCAACATGTGCTGACAAACACTTGTGCGAAACCGCCACCTAGGATGACTGGAGGCTTACCAGAAAGTTGGGACCCACCTAGCATACGCTATATGGGTCAAACAGGCTTGGATTGCTCACTGGCAATGAAGGTAGGGAACCAAGGGCTGGTGAATGGTGAAGTTGTAACGTTGCTATCCCAAAGAGGTCTTCTTCATATGGAAGCTCGGACACCAACGGACATTACCCACATGTAATGAAGAAGGGGCTCATAGCGTAATTCCGTAAACCATAAAAAATTTATTAAAAGGAAAAACACTTACATTTCAGAATAAAAAGCGCTTGCAAGTAAAATGGCGGCAGTGGAGTCCTCCCGACGCGTTTCGTCATACAAGACTTCGTCTGGGGTACTTGCCCACTGCAGCCAGACTCCTTTATATAGGGACAAGGACCCCTCTGATGAGAATCCAGCTCCCAGGCTTGTTTGCATTGGCACTTCCGGGGTCATCCAAAATGGCGGACCCGAGTGCTTTCCAAGCCTCTCTTTCATGTAATTCAATTCCCATAGGTCTAATGGTGTCATGTGTTTCAAGAGAAGACGTGGTGCTGAGTGCCTTCCAAGCCTCTCTTTCACATGATTCCATTCCCATAGGTCTAATGGTGTCATGTGCTTCAGGAGGAGACATGATGCTGAATGCCTTCCAAACCTCTCTTTCAAATAATTCCATTCCCATAGGTCTAATGGTGTCATGTGCTTCAGGAGGAGACATGATGCAGAGTCCATTCCCATAGGTCTAATGGTGTCATGTGCTTCAGGAGGAGACATGATGCTGAGTGCCTTCCAAGCCTCTCTTTCAAATGATTTCATTCCCATAGGTCTAATGGTGTCATGTGCTTCAGGAGGAGACATGATGCTGAGTGCCTTCCAAGCCTCTCTTTCAAATGATTCCATTCCCATAGGTCTAATGGTGTCATGTGCTTCAGGAGGAGACATGATGCAGAGTCCCGGCGTCCAGAACCTCCCACTTCCACTTGTTACTACCCCTTATGACCTCTTAGTGGGTGTATGGAGGGGGAGGCCGTGACTCTGCGTCACCACATCAGTGACATCCCTCCTAACGTATATTACGATAAAAAACCACGCTCGCGCATGCGCGCGGCGTAGTTCAGCGCGGTGACGTCATCAAAAAACGACGCATGCGTACATCACCTCCGGTCTCCGTTCGATCACACCAGGAAGTGACCTGCAGAGAGGGGAAAAGGGCCGGAAATGATGTTGTAATCCCCAGACCGGCCTTCAAAGTGTACGCAATGAGTGTGCATTAATGGGTGAACTAAACATGATCAGGACTTCATTCAAAGATGATAGATGAGTCCATGAAAACGAAAAAAATGAAAAAAATATGAAGAAGATGGATTCTCAGCAGGAGAGAGAAGAGATGGACAATTAATTATTCCATCTCTTGACTCACTCTATGTCCCCATATAGCTCATATTGTATTACTTCAAAAAAGACAATACTTTAATAATAACTACCCAATTGTCAAAATAAAGTAAATATAATCATAATAATAATAAAATAATGTGTAACAGATGGAAAGGCACATGCATGTAAAAAGTATCAGACATAATATACACCCTAGGTATTAGTACTCCTAAACGGAAGTTGATGTTTCTTATCTCATGATAAATCTGTCAAGACTCGTTTATAAAGGCATTAACATCTACTTCCACGTTCATGCCTTGAGGAAAAAAGGTCTGTAGTTCATACGCCCAGAACATTTCAAGGCGAGAGACCCCTCTGATTTTGGCCCCCCCCTCCACGGCGGGACGTATTTGTCTATAATGACAAATTGTGAACCAGTGGGGTTACTATTATGATATTGCTTGTAATGTCTGGGTACCGTATGCTTAGAGTCCCTGCCTTTGATTAGAGCAATATGTTCCCCTACCCTTGTTGTAAACGTTCTGGTGGTACGACCAATGTATTGTCTACGACAAGGGCATGTGATAAGATATACTATGTATTTGGTACTACATGTGCAAAAAGATTTCACTGTATATCTTTTCCCCGTGACTGTGGATGTGAATTCTGTGACTTTACGTCCTTCCAGGTTATTGTGCAAACATACCACACATTTTCTACACGGGTAAAAGCCTGTCATGTTATGGAAAAAAGAAGGCCGGGATGGTGGATTTATAACATTGGGGGCTATCTGACCCTGTAAAGATGGTGCTCCCCTAAATATAATCTTGGCCTCTTCTGGCAATGACCCGCCCAGAATGTTATCATGTTTCAAGACATCCCAGTGTTTTTTTACAATGCTTTTAATTTGTTTGTGCTGGGTTGAGAAAGATGTTATCATTGCCCATTTAAACTTTTCATCCGGTTCTTTTTTTGGCTTTACCTCGAGTAAAGTTTTCCTTTCAATATTTATGGCTCTCTGGATCTCAAAATCCAGGTTGGCGTTGTCATACCCTTTGTCTATAAATTTTTGTTTAAGGACACCTGCTTGTGTGATAAATAATTCCGTGTCCGTGCAGTTCCTACGGAGCCTGAGAAATTGGCTGCGAGGAACAGCACTTAACCAGGATCTATGATGGCAACTGGTGGTGGAAATAAAACCATTACGGTCAATGGGCATAAAGTAGGTGTTAAATTTAAATTTTCTGTCTACTATTTCTATCTCCAAGTCCAGGAAATGTATCTTGGTCCTGCTGGCCTCATATGAAAGGGAGATGCCCCTGTCATTAGAATTCAGACACTCGAAAAACTGTTCGAGTGTCTCAAAAGAGCCATTCCACAGGAGGAGGATGTCGTCTATGTACCTAGCCCACAGAACCAACAAAGTGGTCCCGTGGGCATAGACGACATCCTCCTCCCACTTGGCCATAAACAAGTTCGCAAGGCTAGGTGCGAACTTGGCACCCATTGCCACTCCCCGTTGTTGCAGGTAGTAGTTCTGGTTAAACCAGAAGTAGTTATGTCTGGTTGCGAAGTCCAACAATTCGATTATATAATCACATTGAAAAGTTGCAAGGGACTGTTCACGATGGAGAAAATTTTTGACTGCATCTATACCCTTCTCATGGGCTATACACGTGTACAAGGATGCCACGTCAGCAGTGGCCATAATGAATCCTTCCTGTATATTGACCTCCTCTAGGAGTCTAATAGTGGAACCGGTGTCTTTAAGGTAGGAGGGTGTACGTTTCACTAGCGGTTGAAGGTAAAAGTCGATGTACTTCCCAATTCTTGCCGTAATGGAATTGATACCACTGACAATAGGTCTACCGGGTGGACATGTAGGGTTTTTATGTATTTTGGGTAAATAGTATATGGTAGGGATCCTGGGAACTGTGGGGACCAGAAATGCCCTTTCTTTTTTATTCAAAATCTTTAAATCATAACCCTTGGTAATAAGCTGTTGAAGTTGTTTTTTTGTATGCATTGGTGGGGTTATTGGGGAGTGTTTGATAAGTACCAGGTTCATTCAAAATTCTAAACATCTCCTCCTCATATTGGCTCTTATCCAGAACCACTATGCCCCCTCCTTTGTCTGCGGGACGGACAACCACATTTTTTTGTGCGCATAATGATTCCAATCCCTCTTTCGACAATGGAGAGTTTCGAATACGCTTAACAGGCAGTTTGGATAAATCACTGAGAACGAGATCCCTGAACATTTTTACTGCCGGTGCGGTGGGTACAGGAGGGGAGAAAAGAGAAGGATTCCATAGTCCTGAATGTACCGTTCCAGATGTGGCAGCCGGAAAATCTGTACGTACAGGGTTAGAAATCAAGTACCTTTGAATGTTGATTTTTCGTATGTACTTATGCACATCGATAAATGTGTGAAATTTATCTAGTTTTTTCATTGGGGCGAATTTGAGGCCTTTGTCAAGTACAGATAATTCAGCTTTCGTTAGGATGTGAGAACTTAGATTAAAGACACCCTGGCCACTCAGGTTCTCTTTCTCTTTTCTCCTTTGTAATTTCCTCCCCCCCCTCTGCAGCCTCTCTTTGGTCTGGACCTCGTTTCCTTGCACGTCGGTCCTCGTGAAAACCCTGATTGTTGTAATGATTAGTAGTATGTGTATATACAGGGTGATCCAAGTTCTCCCTCCTACGTTCAGGGCTGTACTCATCTCTCAAGGGTGTATAACGATTGTATGTGGGGACTGGAGAGGGGTAGCGATAATGTAAGTTATCCCTGTGATAAAAATCAGAGCGTGTCTCTTGTCTCCTTGCTGGAGACTGATAGGACTGATTGTTATAATTATAGTTTTGGGGGTGTGTATTGCTTCTAGTGTTGCCCCTACCCCGCATATTGCCCCTTTGGTTACCTCTCCCTCTCTGGGGGTTTCTAGGGGTCTGTGGATTGTCATAATATACCCTCTGTTGGGAAAGATGAGGAACGTCATCATGTTTATCTTTCCCTCTGAGGGTATTGCGGCCACGAGGGGCGCTTGTTTTAGGGTTGGGTTGTGATATAGTGGTTATCACTGATGAGGCACCTATTGGTATGTTACCATTTGATGGGGCACCCATTGGTATGTTACCTTCGGCTGTATTTGTAACGCCCTCCATAGGTGAACTGGTACTCAGAAGTTTTTGCCACCCAAATACAGCGTTTGCTCTATAATCACCCACATCCCTGGAGTATTTCCTCTGCTTTTTATGTTTTTGGTCCTGATCTTCCTTCTCCAGATGGCTCTGGAGATTGGAGGACAGGGTATTATACTCCATAGTGTTCTTATGGGCAGACAGTTTATCCTTTAACTCTTTGATTTCTCTATCAAGACCGAGAAGTTTATTGTTTTTCTTGGAAATAAGTAAATTTAAAAAACTGATACCTGTGTCATTAAAATAATTAAACCACGACTCCAGGTCTGTTTCTCCCTGTTGTGGTTGTACTTCCCAGCGGAGGCTTCTGGGAACCATTTTCTCTATGATGTATTGTTGTAGGAAGGCTAGATCCCACCGTAAATGAAGTTCGGTGGTCATAACATTCTTTAATCCAAGAAATAACCCCCCAATTTCAGTATCACTCCCTGAGGCAACGAACACTCCTTCAGTATTAACTCTATGGGAGGCACGATAATCAAATATATTCCATGACATTATTCTAAATTCAGCTTTCATTCTTCACTTTTTTCAAAGAATAAAAGGATTGCCTTCATAACAATGGAATAGAACCAGACTTCAAACAGACATCTCCAAAAAAAAAAAAAGAGAAGGATAAGAGAGAAGAATATCACACCCATAACAGTGGAGGCCGTCCAAAACCCAGACAAACCCCACTAACCCAATCAACATTAATTTGATAGTATTTATGTGTAGGCCTAGACAGAAAAACAAAAAAAAAACACAAACACCATACACAACAAACCCCAGCCACTTCCAAAAAATAAAACATTTTCCCCCGGGGGAAAAACAGAGGGAGGAAAAAAACAGTAGCAATCCCTCATCCACCATCCCTCTCCATCCAACAGCAATAAGTGAGAGGAGGGGGGCTGCGGGTGCAGAACTGAAAAAATGAAAGATAGCAACAGCCACCCATCCACTGCCCCCAGCCAGTCCTATAGGGAACATTTTCATATTTATATAGTGTCATTTTCCCTTGAATATCTTCTCCTGATGAGGTAGCAGTAGATGCTCATTCTTATCTAGCCAGATAGTGGCAGCCTTGGGATTATCAAAAAAACTGTTTAATCTCTAGCTACAATCCTTAGCTTCGCTGGATACAACATCGCGTAGGTCAGTTGCAGATTGCGAAGTTGCTTTTTGACCTCTGAATATTGAGCTCTCATTTTCTGCACTTCCACTGAGTAATCCGGATAAAATTAGATTTTGGATCAATTTTTTTCCAAATTGCCTTTTATTCGGGCCATAGCCAGAATTTTATCTCTGTCTCTATAATGCAGCATCTTAATAATAATAGGTCGGGGAAATTTTCCCGGAGGAGGTGATCTAAACGGCATCCTGTGTGCTCGCTCAATGTAAAAAAAGGAGAAAAATAATTGTTTTCAAACATTTTTAGCAGCCATTGCTTCATAAATTTTACAATGTTCCCTTCTGCAGGCTCTGGGAGGCAGATCAATCTTAAATGATTTCTTCGCAATCTATTTTCAAAATCATCAATATGATTAGCATGTTGCTTTAAGTGGAGACTCGCTGCTTTGAGATCTCTTTGCATAAGTGGCATTGTGTCCACGATATTACCAACTCGACTTTCTACCGCTGTAGTGCACTCTTGCACTTTTTGCATATCTTGGCGAATAGTAATGATCTCCTTACGCATCTGTTGAAACTGATTTATCAAAAAAGATAGCAACAAAAAAGATGTGACTAGAACTGTGTGACTGCGGCCCAAAGATCACATAATACCAGCAGGGAAAGGCTCTCCTGACAGTTCCAAACTGCCAGGAGAGACCTGCTGGTGGACCTCAGTACTGCACACCAAATGATAGGTATTACCAGCGGAGGGAACCTTTCCTGACAGTAGCATTGCTTATTTGAATGCTTTAGACACATCTTTCAATGTTGGCTCTTCAATCTCAACTTGTTGCACATTTTGAAAATTTACAGATGGAATTCCAATAGAATTTTTAATATTAGTATTATCTCCCTCTTTCTGTGCCATCTCTCTTTCTTGGCCATTACATTGAGCTTCTATATTAGTATTAACTTTGTACCATCCAAGGTTATCCTGCTTGACCTCTGAAAGTGCAGGGGGTGTAGGGTTGAGTATTGTTTAGGAGAAGCAGAGGGTTCTGAAATGGAGTTATATACAAAGCCTTGTAATTTCTCTGCTGTGCCCAAAGCTGCTTCTTTCTGCCATGATCGAAGAGAAGACGGCCCACTCCATCTTGAGCTCCTGGGCCTAACACTATCCCATCCATTTTATTCCTCCTCATTATCGCTTGTCGCTACCTGAGCTGAGTTTTTAACTGAAAAATTTCAAATTTGCACAAATTTCCCAAACCCCAACACAGTCCTATGTCTCTATATGCTATGTAACTGTGAATGGTTTGAATATGAATATTCACTTATTCTGTTCTTTAAATCCTGAAGATGGCGTGATGCATGGTAAATGATAAGTAAAAAATACCAAAAAAAAAAATGGAGTTGGAGAAGGGTATCTCCACTGCAACTTCCACCTCTCCCTTAGTTATTATTTCATGTGTACATACTACATAGTAGTGTTAGTCTGCTTATATCAAATATTCACAAATCACAGATTTCATAGCCACTATAAGCATATCATTTATATTACTGGATGCATGAATGCAGAAAAAAGGAGAAAATTATGTCCAGAGTGCTTACCTCCAAGCACAACATACCTACCACACTAGATCTTCTAGTAGTGAGTATAACAGTAGGTATAAAAATAAAGGAAATAAGGAGAATACAATGAGTAGAAAAAAATGCAGAGTTCAGTTACCTCATGTATTCCTCCATATACTCCCCCCCTCCAGTGCAAGGATCTCCCGTTGGCTCAGACTCCACAAATGCTCAGTTTAGAGCCCCCTTTGGTCCTTATTCAGCTCTACTCATACCTCCACATCACACATCATAACCAGGGACATCAGCAGCGGATAATGGCAGGCACAGAAGAGCAGGCAGACCGGAAAAAAATCCGAGACAGCGCAGCAGTCACAGGCTTTCATGATCGCGGTTGCGATCAAGGATCTGATATGTCTCCTCGCCGTTCCGTCCAGCACAGACCTCTTAGCTCTGGGCACCTTCAGCTCCAAGCACAACCACTGACACAGGTATAGGCACAAACACAGCCCATCCAGCTCCCAAAGACTTCTACTCTTCAAAGTTCTGAGCACGGTGTTCATTTGTTCTCCCAGATGTTATCGGACTGGTAATCAGCAGCAGAAGGGTGGTGTTCCACTCCCATTCACATCCTGCTCACATCGCTAACTGATCACTCCCTGCCAGTCTAATGCAATAACATTTTGAATTATAACATTGTGTACCTCAGAGCCTATAAAGACCAGTACCAATTCTCCACTATCATCTCCAATTCAAAGGACGTGGCACCATTTTGGTATCCACAGTGCCATCCTGTGGTGATACCTTGAATCAAAATTTTTACACCTCCCAGGGATTGGCTAGAGCCTGCTCAATATTCACGCTGGTCATTTGAATTCTCCCTCCCTAAGTTTCAGAAACATCTTCTAGAGACAGGAGGAAGCAAGTAAACTCTCAGCCTGTGAAGCCCTGAACAGACCAGACCAAACAATCATTGCTCCCCTGATTACAGCAGGAGCCAAAACTTAATTTACCTAGCAACCTAACGAGAAGGGTGCTACATGTATCTAAAAGCATTTTTTCAAATGAGTAGGGTTAGGCAAGGTTAGAACCTCGGTTGTATTTTACTTCTGTCTGTGTCCCTGCTGGGGAGGCCCACTCATATATTAATCATTTTGACCATGTTCCGCGCTACTGAAAGTGAGGAAAAAAAATTTTAATTTTAAGTTGTGATGTTTTACTGAATCTCATTTTCTAAATTTTAATCTCAACAATGGAAACTATGATAATATTCCTGGCAATATTTACCCTTTAATATTTGCCACTAACCTAAATTCTGTAGTGTGTTACTATTTTTGATCTTTTTTTTGGTTATTGTTCAATGATTGAAACTTCAATAAAAATACGATTGGGGGGGATACGTTGTAACTGGGTCAGAAAAATAGGAAAAATCTTCCAATTTGGTCACTTGTTCTGGTGATAACTGGGGAAGAGTTTTCCTTACCTTGGAGAGATCTTCTCTCATGTCCTGTTCTGTACTGAGACATGAAATGAAGGAAAATCCCCACAATGCGTCACAGATGGCAAAAATAAACTTTAAGGGTTTCAACCTTTACTTATTTAACCCTTAGCCTATGGCTTAAAACTCAACTCTAGGCTGACAAAAAATAAAATCTGATTGTTCCAACCATGTATTTGCAGGCTATATTGCTCATTTAACCTAGGGTTCTCTAATAGAGAGAATTACTTACCCAAGTCCACGGTCCTACAGGCTTTCTCCCCACTGGTTTCAGTAGTGATGACCTGTCCCACAAAGCCAAACCTCTTCTGGTTGTGTCTTGTCCCCTCTCATGGACTTCATCAGGTACAATGCAGGACCAGCTGCCACTGCTGGTCTAGAATTGTACATGATGATGCCAAGGGCTTGTCCACAATCTGGGGAGAGAATGAAGGAGACCAGAACAGCAGCTGCCACGGGACTGGAGTGTAAGGTAAATATTACCCCACCCCATCCCAAGACTGAACAAGCAATATAGCCTGCATGTACTAAGGGAGGGTAGCTATATTTATTTTTTATGTTGAGCAGAGGTTAGCTTTAACTTAATCTGACCCTTATAGTTAATCATCACATTACCCCCTCACCTCCCCTAGGTAGCAATTATCTTCCCCTCAAAGCCTAAAGAGTAAATTAATTGCCAATCCTCCCTCCTTGCCCTACCTATCCCTCCTTCCCCCACTACAGATCTCAAATCATCAACCTTCATCACTTTAAGAGGGTTGTAAACGTCCTAGCACACAGTGAGCGAAGACCATTTATGAAATACAGTGGAGTTCTGCTGGAACATTCATGGACCATGCATAATCAGCAATATCCTGGCATTAAGCAGATGGTCACCTGATGAATAACCAGTTCTGCTGTCAAATAAATTATGAAGCATATGCTTAGGATAGAGTGAAATTGATGCATTGCTTTTAAATCCGCCTTAAATGTATTGGCAAGGAGATTGCTCTGGCCCAGAGCCAGTAATTACCAATTTCATGCTTGGTCCTTTCTAGAGAAAATTTATATTTGAAACATGTTTATTAAAAAAAAAAAAAAAAACAAATACAGTAGTGATATAAGACTTGTGATATATGTGTTTTTTCTTAACTAAACGAATCATTCAGAGCCTGGTCCCTGGGGCACATAGGTCCTGGCTTTTGTGAGACAGCATCATTTAAGTGACTTTTTTTCCTAGTAGCCATAGAACTAAAAGAGAAAAGCCTGCTTCAATAATTCACATGGCAATGATTCTGTCTAGTTGCCTGGCAACTAGCTCCCTGACATCCAATTGGAAGAGGGACCTGTATACGAAAGGAAACAACATAAGCCTGCTTTTCGGCCGCATAAAGTTTAAGAACATATATTTGTGTATTAGGTCGCTCTAGCTAACAATATTTATTTTTGAAACTACAATTCTCATTACATTAATTCTATTTGCATGCTATCATTAAAAAAAAAAAAAGAAAAGAAAATGATTATATCTAGAATTCTGCATCCCAACAGCTTATACTATGGTGAATGTCATAGTAAATGTGTTGGTACTTGCATGAACAAACCCGTGTACACTAATTAGGTCTTACAATGGTAAGACTTCAAATTTGACCTTTGATTAAATAAAGATAAATTCCAGGTATGGACATTTTCACATAGTTACATTGGTCCAGCCTGGACCAATGTAACTATGCATATACTAATATACTATACCTGAGGGATCAATGTTGCAGCTGTAAATTACTATTAGGCAGCACTACTACAGTGATCTCACTAGCTTCCAGGGTCCCATGCAGAGCAGCTGAAATGCTGCTTATTGGCATGGGTACCATTCGGAGAATGCTTTGAATTTTCTCAGTCAATGCAGAGCTTCGTCTGATTGGGCAAGGTAGAAATTGTGACAAGCCGAGTGACTTCCATGCTGCATTGTGAACACAGCAGTGCTGCCACTCAGCACAGGTGCCAGTGGCGTCGGAAGGGGGGGCTGAGGAGGACTGGAGCCCCAAGTGGGCCCCCAAAAAGCCCCCCAGGCATGCACAATTCTGTTATTAGCCCCGAACCCGAGCGCCACCGCTGAGTGGGGACCGATCTGACCCCGAGCATGGTCGAGTGACATAGTAGGTCCCGCCTTCTGGAGCCTGCAGACATGTGATGTCCATCATAGGCGCTGCAGGCTCCAGAAGGCGGGTATTACAATGCAGCCACCGCGCCATGTCACTGTGAGAAGATTCCCCACTCGGCGCTCGAGCGGGCGGCTCTCCTCTTCTCTTCTCTCCTGTCCTGTGTCATGGCTCTGGCTGCCTAGAGTGCCTGCTGTCTACTACCCTACTGTGATGGTCACGCCGCACACTACAGCTGAGCTGCAGGAGGAGGTCACGTCACCTGAAGTCTGGTCAGGTAGGTCAGTGAATGTCAGGTAGGTCAATGTGTTTCAGGTAGATCAGTGTGTGTCAGGTGAGTCAGTGTATGTCATGTAGGTCAGTGTGAGTCAGTGCATGTCTGGTAGGTCAGTGCGCGTCAGGTAGGTAACATCCCCCGCCCCCGTGCAGAGCTCGGACTTTGGGCGGAAGCCCTAGTCTTTTTGCCACCTATAAACGCCCCTGATGGGTGCCATTCAGAGAATGCTTTTCATTTTGCAAATAACTGCAAGGTGTTCATTGATTGGACAAGACGGGGAGTGTGACATCACCGCCTTCTCCACCATTCATTCAGAAAATGCAAAGCATTCTCTGAATAGCGCCTGTGCTGAGCAGCCGACCTCCTGTATTCATAATGCATCAGCCGACCACGTAGCACAGGTATTGTTACTTTGATACTGTTGATACTTTGGTGTTGGCTAGGTATGATATATCCATTATATATATATATATATATATATACATATATATATATATATATATATATATATATATATATATATATATATCCAAGCTGGACCAATGTACTGTAATTATGTAAACATTTACCATAGTTGGAATTCATCTTTCTTGTTGACTATAATGAATAAAGACATATATATATATATATATACAGTGGGGAAGGAAAGTATTCAGATCCCCTTAAATTTTTCAGTCTTCTCTGTTATATTGCAGCCATTTGCTAAAATCATTTAAGTTCATTTTTTTCCTCATTAATGTTCACACAGCACCCCATACTGACAGAAAAACACAGAATTGTTGACATTTTTGCAGATTTATTAAAAAAGAAAAACTGAAATATCACATGGTCCTAAGTATTCAGACCCTTTGCTGTGACACTCATATATTTAACTCAGGTGCTGTCAATTTCTTCTGATCATCCTTAAGATGGCTCTACACCTTCATTTGAGTCCAGCTGTGTTTGATTAAACTGATTGGACTTGATTAGGAAAGCCACACACCTGTCTATATAAGACCTTACAGCTCACATTGCATGTCAGAGCAAATGAGGTCAAAGGAACTGCCTGAAGAGCTCAGAGACAGAATTGTGGCAAGGCACAGATCTGGCCAAGGTTACAAAAAAATCTCTGCTTCACTTAATGTTCCTAAGAGCACAGTGGCCTCCATAATCCTTAAATAGAAGACGTTTGGGACGGCCAGAACCCTTCCTAGAGCTGGCCGTCCGGCCAAACTGAGCTATCTGGGGAGAAGAGCCTTGGTGAGAGAGGTAAAGAAGAACCCAAAAATCACTGTGTTTGAGCACCAGAGATGCAGTTGGGAGATAGGAGAAAGTTGTAGAAAGTCAACCATCACTGCAGCCCTCCACCAGTCGGGGCTTTATGGCAGAGTGGTCCGACAGAAGCCTCTACACAAGACACATATAAGCCCGTATGGAGTTTCCTAAAAAAACACCTGAAGGACTCCAAGAAGGTGAGAAATAAGATTCTTTGGTCTGATGAGACCAAGATAGAACTTTTTGGCCTTAATTCTAAACGGTATGTGTGGAGAAAACCAGGCACTGCTCATCACCTGTCCAATACAGTCCCAACAGTGAAGCATGGGGGTGGCAGCATCATGCTGTGGGGGTGTTTTTCAGCTGTAGGGACAGGACGACTGGTTGCAATAGAGGGAAAGATGAATGCAACCAAGTACAGGGATATCCTGGACATAAACCTTCTCCAGAGTGCTTAGGACTGCAGACTGGGCCGAAGGTTTACCTTCCAACAATACAATGACCCTAAGCACACTAACGAAGGAGTGGCTTCACAACAACTCCGTGACTGTTCTTGAATGGTCCAGCCAGAGCCCTGACTTAAACCCAATTGAGCATCTCTGGAGAGATCTAAAAATGGCTGTCCACCAACGTTTACCATCCAACCTGACAGAACTGGAGAGGATCTGCAAGCAGGAATGGCAGAGGATCCCCAAATCCAGGTGTGAAAAACTTGTTGCATTTTTCCCAAAAAGACTCATGGCTGTATTAGATCAAAAGGGTGCTTCTACTAAATACTGAGCAAAGGGTCTGAATACTTAGGACCATGTGATATTTCAGTTTTTCTTTTTTAATAAATCTGCAAAAATGTCAACAATTCTGTGTTTTTCTGTCAATATGGGGTGCTGTGTGTACATTAATGAGGAAAAAAAATGAACTTAAGTGATTTTAGCAAATGGCTGCAATATAACAAAGAGTGAAAAATGTAAGGGGGTCTGAATACTTTCCATCGCCACTGTATATATATATATATATATATATATATATATATATATATATATATATATCCACACACGTGTGTGTTTGAGTTTTGGGGTGCACACCCTAATCCAATAGGCTGCGCACACC
Source organism: Aquarana catesbeiana (assembly GCF_042186555.1). Lineage (NCBI taxonomy): Eukaryota > Metazoa > Chordata > Amphibia > Anura > Ranidae > Aquarana > Aquarana catesbeiana. The sequence continues at coordinate 270,932,329 of NC_133330.1, read as the reverse complement.
TATGAACTCAATACACTGGGGTTGATTTACTAAAACTGGGGAGTGTAAAATCTGGTGCAGCTCTGTATAGAAACCAATCAGTCTCCAGATTTTTTATCAAAGCTTAATTGAACAAGCTGAAGTTAGAAGCTGCTTGACTACCATGCACAGCTGCACCAGATTTTGCTCTCCCCAGATTTCGCAAATCAACCCCAGTGTCTTCCTTCAGACCCCATTCACACAGGGGCAACACGACTTGCAGGTCGCCTCAGCGAGGCGACCTGCAAACGACTTCCGCGGCGACTTGCAAAACGACTTCTGTATAGAAGTCTATGCAAGTCGCCCCAAGTCGCCCCCAAAGTTGTACAGGAACCTTTTTCTAAGTCGGAGCGACTTGCGTCCCTCCGATTAGAACGGTTCCATTGTACAGAACGGGAGGCGACTTGTCAGGCGACTAGGTCGCCTGACAAGTCGTCCCTGTGTGAATGGGCTCTCATGTTCAGTAGAATACTTATGCTGGCCATACACTATACAAAAAAGCAGCCGAACCCATTTTCGAAAAACGAACATTCGGCCGTGAGCACAAATGATAGTGTCATCATGTAATGACCGATAAATCTTTCAGTGGACATGAATGCATTTTTTGTTAGTTTTTTACATTTACCTAGTGCAGACAGGTCAGACGGAAAACACATTAACCTTTCAATTTATCGTTCGTTCGGCAGAAAATTTCCAAACTTGTCCTTTGTTTTTTCGGCTCAAAATACATCCCAACGATTATCAATTTTGTGCCCATTAACTGTCTGAAAAACGAACGAACTGTCTAAATGACCACATTTCAGACGATTTTTCATATAATGTATGGCCAGCATTCGTATAAGGTTTAATGATTATATTGTGTTTATGCATGCTAAAAAATATATTTTTAGTGCTTTTTATATAAAAATATTGTTTAATAAATGATTGTGAAACTATCAAAGGGCATACACAATTAACACACAATAAAGAACAATCAATTTATAAATCATCTGCTTTACATATGGTTTTGGTGGTTTTTATTAAGATTTCAATTCTGTTAAATTTATTTTATCAGATTTGGAAAAAAATGGAAAAATGATTTGCCTCTCTCATTTGCAAAATAAGAGGCAACTCATTGAAGTGAAAGGGTCCTGCATGCCCCATGTGGTATTGGCTGCCATATTACAGACCTGTGACAGAGATATGAGTGATGGATAGAATGTAATTTTGATAGAACTAGAGAGCCTCGTTTTAAATGAAGTTCTTCTTTTTCAGAAATGTGAAACAAAGAAATGTTTCACAGCTAACAGAGCATTGGAAAGTGAGCCCTGGTTACACAAGAGTGGTTTTATAGCATAGGGAATAGATAGACAGGTCTGGCAAACAAAAATGCAACTACAGTGCTATATTCTTAAATAGAAACAAGTGGGGAAGGGGGCAATGCATCACATATATTTATTTATTTATTATATATAATTTATAGATGGACGAGGGGTGATGCAAAATGGGAGTCATTAACCAACATTTTATATAAAGAAAAATGTAATTATATTACGGGGCTACGGCAGGTAGTAAGCACATTTTTTTTCTCTTTGTTATTGGTTTATATACGAATTAGAGCAGCATTGTGATGGTTTGCATTGAGGAAAAGCAGACAAAAAAAATAACTGATAGGCTGAATAGGGAGAAAGCTAAAGGCAAGAGACTCTGTGGCTTAGTTACCCTCTTCATACAAAACAGACCGGGAGAGAATACAAGTGAAAAAGCTATTCTATAACAATTAAGGAGTGAAGCTGCAAATATGCATTCCTGACTGGCTTTTGTTTTTTTCAAAGAGAACCTGGAATCAGATTTATAAACTGCATGCATGCTACATAATGTGTAAGTGATAGCCTTATAGGTATTTATTACCTTGCAGAGCAAACACAGTATTTCCAATAAGTAATGCATTCATGTGTTTTTCTTTCTAGAAAGTAAAAGAAGGTACAATTTTTTTGAAAAAAAATATACTTTGCAATATATTGTGACATGTCAGGATTTATTCATGCAAACTCATAATTACAGAAGGTCCACTTCTGGAAAAATGGAATCCCCCATTTTATAGAAACTCTTCTCATAACTCCCAACTGTCCCTGATTTGGAGGGACTGTCCCTGATTTGGAGCAATGTCCCTCTGTCCCTCATTCCTCCTCATTTGTCCCTCATTTTGGTCTGATCTATATAGATGTTTTTAAAATGCACTTGTTATCTATCAAAAATTCTAAAATTGCTGCATTTGTAAATTCCAAAAGCCAATATAAAAGGAATAGTAGTGTACAATTCTCCTTTAAGGGGGCGTGGCAGGGTGTGTGTCCTATGCCTGCACACTTTTGCTGATAGGTGTCCCTCATTCCCATCTCAAAAAGTTGGGAGGTCCTTGTCCACATTAACATGGGGACAAGGTGTTTTGGGGGGCCCCCAAAACGCCCTCCCCATGTTGAGGGCATGTGGCCTGGTAAGATTCAGGAGGGGAGGCGCGCTCGGATGTGGGTCTGGTATGGATTTTGGGGGGACCCCTACACCATTTTTTTGGTGCAGGGTTCCCCTTAAAATCCATACCAGACCCAAAGGGCCTGGTATGGATTTTGAGGGGGACCCCCACGCCATATTTTTTTACATTTTGGCGCAGGGTTCCCCTTAATATCCATACCAGACCTGAGGGGCCTGGTATGGATTTTGGGGGGACCCCACGCAATTGTTTTTTTACATTTTGGTGCAGGGTTCCCCTTAATATTCATACCAGACCCAAAGGGCCAAACCCATGCCATTTTTTTCAATGAGTTTCATGTATATTGCCGGGACCCGACAATACATTACAGCCGCAAGCAGTTTTAAATGACATTTTTTTCCTTTATAAATGTCATTTTGCTGTGGGATTGTTCTAAACACGGGAAAGATGTGCTACTTTACAGACAGACTAAAGAACCTCTTCTCATAGCTCCCAACTGTCCCTGATTTTGAGGGACTGTCCCATATTTGGAGCAATGTCCCTCTGTCCCTCATTCCTCCTCATTTGTCCCTCATTTTGGTCTGATCTACAGTATATAGATGTTTTTAAAATGCACTTTTTATCTATCAAAAAGAGTTTCCCAGTGCTAAACCTTTCATTTGATTTCTAAATTGCTGCATTTGTAAATCCCAAAAGCCAATATAAAGGAATAGTAGTGGTAAAAAAGCACTTGTGGGTTTAACCAATCTTGGTTTTTTTTTGTACAATTCTCCTTTAAGGGGGCGTGGCAGGGTGTGTGTTTTATGCCTGCACACTTTTGCTGATAGGTGTCCCTCATTCTCATTTCAAAAAGTTGGGAGGTATGTTTTTCCTATATCTCTCAGAAACTCAAACTATAGGAATTATGTCTTTGTTTTCCAGGTCCATGAAACTTGCCATGGAAATTATGGGGGGGGGTCTTGGATTGAGATGCTGGCTAGGGAGATGATGCTATCATATAAGGCTTGGTTCACACCTCTATGTGTGGCTGCGGGAATCACAGCGATTCCCACACCCCCAACCCAACCACCTGCAGTAAAAAAGCAGTGCTTCCGAATGGCACCCTCACGCATGTATAGTTTTGCAGTGCATGTGCGGGAACCGCAGGGGTAGTCGCATGGTCAAAAAAAGACCATGTGATTTCCCTCGGCTGCGTTTTTGAAAAGGTGCATGCACCTTCTTTTCGCGGAAAAGCAGGCACAGCAGCCCATTCATTTGAATGGGCTGCTGTGTCCGCACAAATGGGGCCCGCACGAAACACAAAAGTGTAGGGTAAATGCTTGTACCTGTGCATATCTTGTTCACAATTATCTAACAAAGATCAGCCACTGCTGCAGAAGGGTGCTAGTGTCTGGAAACACAATGAAATAACTACACCACTGAAGTAATTTAATAGGCTTGAGAGCAGGTTTTTGCGTCTATACCAAGGGTGTGGGCGGGGTCATCTGTGTCCTTGCACATGGGGGTACCTTTTGCAGTCATGTGAAGAATCTAACATTAAAGCAGCTCCCCGGCTTAGAGTTGAGCTTTCACTGTGCGCAGTAATGAAATAGTAAGTTCCTCTGAAAAGTGACTTTTCCCATGCAACTACTCACTGTAACTAGGGATGTGTCATGGTTATGCAGTAATCTTTCTCTGTCAGCTTACCTTCTCCTCATGTGTTCAGACTAAGAGGCCAGCCTCTGGTTTTATAACCTCTCCTCTAAGCATGGCCCCACCCCAGGCCCTATCAGGGAACCCTATATTAACCTGTGCACTGCAAGCCAGCGGTGCTGATCAACCATTGTGTGTTAGCTTTCATGTGTACTTGCTGTGTTTCCTACGTCTGATTCCAGTTACCGACTTTGGCCTGTTCTCCACTATTCCTGTCTGCTTGTGGCCCCAACCTTGGCTTATACCTTCTTCTCCTGTAGTCTACCGTGAGCTGTGAGACCCTGGGGGCCGCGACCTGGAGCCAGACTGCAGAGCAGTCCATCCTCACCACTAGAGGCTCTGGTGAACACCTGCTGGCTCTTAGACTCCGCACCCTGGGGAATCTATGCTCTAGCTCCCAGTGGGATCTGTGTTAGTGATCCAGTAGACCTGCTTCCTGAACCTCCCAGGGTTCAATCCGCAGCAGGCAGTCCTAGGGTCCACCACCTTAGTGGTGCCCTTCCGATTCCTACAGAGTGCATCTGTCACCTGGTCTCAGGTGACCTGACAGGATGAGCCCGATGTTCAAGTCGAACGTAAGTTCAACTCGAACATCGGGTGTTTGCCCGTTCACTGAACAGCGAACAGTATCGCGCGTTCACGGCAAATTCAAAGCCATGGAATGCCGTTAAAGTCTATGGGACACTAACATGAAAAAACAAAAGTGCTCATTTTAAAGGCTTATATGCAAGTTATTGCCATAAAAAGTGTTTGGGGACCTGGGTCCTGCTCCAGGGTAAGGTTCAGGAGGGGAGGGGCGCTCTCATCCCCCACACTTTTCTTGCAGCCTGCCAGGTTGCGTGCTCAGATAAGCGTCTGGTATGGATTTTGGGGTGACCCCTACGCCATTTTTTATTTTATGTGCAGGGTTCCCCTTAAAATCCACACCAGACCTGAAGGGCCTGGTATGGATTTTGGGGGGGACTCCCACGCCATATTTTTTTTTTAATTGTGGCACAGGGTTCCCCTTAATATTTATACCAGACCTGAGGGGTTTGGTATGGATTTTGGGGGGGCCCACACAATTGCTTTTCTACATTTTGGTGCAGGGTTCCCCTTAAAATTCATACCAGATCATACCAGATTCATACCAGATCCAAAGGGCCCTGGTAATGGACTGGGCAGGCATGTGGCCCAAGTACATGAAGGTATTTGTCCTAAAATATCTTTTCTGGTGTTGGATCGCCTACACCCGAGCTCTCGTGGGGGTGATTATAACAAAATGCTCCTCCAACGAGAACTTCGTTGGAAATCGAAGCTTTACCACCTGGCCTCAATGAAGCCTTTCATTTAAAGCCTTTCCTTCCAGGCTTCGCCACAGGGGTTTACGATAGGGATCTTTAAACCATTTACCGTTATCTTGCCCCTTCCCTCTTTTCCCTTTTTCCCTTTTCCTTTCCATGCTTTCTCTCCTTTCTCTACATACGTTCCTTCTTTCTTCCCTTTTGTCTTCTCACCTAGTCCCATGCTTAAAATCTCTGTTTAAACATTAGCTATAGGAAGGTTGCCTATTAAACATATTCTGATATTTCTACCAAGCTAGTATGTTTATTCTCAGTGCCTATTAAGCCATTGTCTTCTCCCTTTCTATGTATCATTACTTAATTGTAATTAAATTATTGTTTCTTTTCTGGGTTTTAGGAAACAATACAATTCTGTACAGGTGGCATCCCCACGCCCTCCTAGTGAATATGATGGTGGCAAAAAATCCGCTTTAATTTATACTTCTACCATCCCTTGCAACAATATTTTGGAATTGTTTGGATTCCCCAAAATGCCTAGGGGAGTGGCTCGGCGGTGCTCCCCGACACGGAAAGGCCTCTGCTTCTGCTTCACGGTGGCGGAGGCATTCTTTTAGCAGCTCCCAGGCGCGTGCGCTTGATTTTCTGTCTCGCGCATGCGCAATAGGCCCTCCATCCAAGCCCTGGCATGCTGCCCTTCTTCCGTGTCGGCGGCCTCTGTCGACGCCGGATGCCGTTGCGTCATTTTGCGCGATGACGTCGGACGCCGCCCAGGCCGGGGAGCCGTGATTGGCGGACGCTTCCGATTCATCACCGCACACTTTTCTTGGTACTTAAAAATCTGCCATACTTACCTCTGAATAAAACTGATTAAAACTTTTCCCTTTCACCTGAATGCATAATGGGTTAAATGAAGTGGGACTAGTTATCTGGCCACAACCACTCCCACACCATCAGGTATTTAACCTCACTCTCAGCAAACACAAAACTCTGCTACACAGCTGAGAGGAGCACAGCTCCCCACACCGGATCTGTTTGCTTTGAGTGGCTAAGGTTAGTTATATATCTATGTATCCTTTTTCATGCTTTGTCTTGATACAATCACGGGGAGAATTATACTTTGTATCTCTCCCTTCTTTCCAATGAACACTATGCTTATGTTCATAGTACATAGATACATACAATATCCCTACTTTCCTTTTTTGGTTTTTAGATGTGCGTCATTCTTGCCTTTTAGTGGCGGCTCTTGTGAGCCCTGCCTTGCCGCTCTTTCCCTACAGAAACAAGATTTATCTGTCTTGTGTATTATCCTGATTTTTGAATCTAACTGGGATGACTACCTCTATTCACTGATTTCCTGGGCATGGGAGTTCCATCTCGCAACATCACTGTGTACACCTTTGTTATAATAGAGAGTCAGATGTCTTGTAAGTATTGTTTTTGGATTAATATCTAGCTTGTTGTTTTTTCTGTTTTTTTCTGCGAATTGAAACCTACTGATCAATGTCTATCATGTTCTTTATTTGTTTATGCAGATGGAAAATCTACTTACACATATATATATATATATATATATATGCAAATATTTTTTCTGAAACATGTAGGGTATTGTGTAGCAGTTGCACTACTTCTCTGACCATTTATTGGCCATTGTAGTTCACCGTCTACACTTTAGCAGCTGTATTTCTGACACCAACTGCTCTTGTTGCATTGTTGATTTTAAATGTCAGTATGTATTTTGCACAATTTGTATTAATAACATTTTGATACTTTTATCTAAGAATTTCTCTGTACTTCATCTGCATTCCTGATCCTTGTTGATCCACTGTCCATATAATCCCCTTGGGGTACCTAGCCTTTTGTGTCCCTGGTAATGGACTGGGGGGGGAACCCATGCCATTTTTTTCAATGAGTTTTATGTATATTGCCGGGACCCGACAATACATTACAGCCGCAAGCAGTTTTAAATGACATTTTTTTCCTTTAGAAATGTCATTTTGCTTTGGGACTGTTCTAAACATGGGAAAGATGTACTACCTTACAGGCAGACTAAGGACACCCCCCATGCATGATATTTAAAGGAATATTTCATTTTTATTGTTTCACTTTAAGCATTATTAAAATCACTGCTCCTGAAAAAACTGCAGTTTTTAAAACTTTTTTTTGTATTGATACATGTCATCTGGGTCAGGAGGACCTGGGTCCCCAAACACTTTTTATGGCAATAGCTTGCATATAAGTCTTTAAAATGAGCACTTTTGATTTTTCATGTTCTTGTCCCATAGACTTTAACGGTGTTCGCGTGTTCGTACAAATTTTTTGCCTATTCGCAATTTCTGGTGCAAACCGAACCAGGGGTGTTCGGCTCATCCCTAACTGTATCTAATACATGTTGCATTAGGAGGGACGGGGTGAGCCTGTGCCCGTTCCATCAGTCCAGTATACCTCTGTTACCTCATTCCAAGTAACAGATTGGGGTTCTGCCGAGCACAAAGCACAGACCTCATGCGTACTCTTACTTAAATCCTTCCTTCCTGTACCTTATGACCAAGCCATAGATTTCCGTAACGTGAGTTAAGAGTCGGTTAAGATCTAGTTGCTATTGGATACCGAACGCTAGGGAGGAAGCCAGGTTGCCGACCCTACCAGGCACCAGACCTAATGACTGGTTGGTTATAGATTGTTCCTTTACTTGGCAACCCATAGCGACAACACTCCTCTTCTTTTCTTGAACTTTTATGCCCTGTAGTTGCATTTACAGACCCAAGTTCTTTTATACGCCAGAACTCACATTTATCCCCTTGAATAACTTCAGACCAAGCTCATAACAGTTAATATACTTTACTGAACATGAAACAAACAGTTCAACATGAACAACATCTTTCCCCTAATCCTAACTAGAGTAGTGTAGTGGCCCAGGCATACCTCGGTGAGGTGAGAGTCCATAACGGCATTGTCCATGGCTAGATGTCTTCTAAAAACCCAGATTCCTTCAGCAGCACCAAATGATTGCACCCGCAGTTGACGCTGGAACCCACCAAACCCACTGGAACCGAGAACCTGCAGCTCAACCTCAGCCACCCCCCTTTTTATAGCACAAGTGGGATGGCTAGGACCAAAAGCCTGGAAACTCGTGGTCCTAGAAACATTTAACCCTTTTTCCAGCACGGGCCAGCCGCTGACTCACTATAACTACCGTATTTATCGGCATATAACACGCACAGGCGTATAACACGCACATTCATTTTAAGAGGGAAGTTTCAGGAAAAAAACTTAAATTTTAATTAAGGAAATTGAAACAAAATAAGGGTCAGTGCCCATATGCAGCCTCACCATTGCCATCAATGCAACCTGATCAATGCCTATCTGCAGCCTCACAAGTGCCATCAATGCAGCCTCATCAGTCCACATCAATGCAGCCTCACCACTGCCATCAATGCAGCAGCCTCACCACTGCCTTCAATTCAACAGCCTCAACATTGCCATCAGTGCAACCTGATCGATGCCCATCTGCAGCCTAAAAGGGACAGGGAGGGGGTGGGACGAGCGCTGACAGATTACATACAGTGAGAATCTCCTATGATAGACAGAACAGTGGTCCAATGGCAGCCCAGGAGATGGGACTTTCTATTACAGAGGCCGCCAAGTAAACAGGAGATTCTCACTGTATGTAATCTGACGGTGTGCGTCTCACCCCCCTCCCTGTCCCCTCCGAGGCAGCTAAAATTGAAGCATCAGTGTAAAACACACACACGCTCTCTGCACCCGATTTTCAGGGTGAAAAAGTGCGTGTTATGCGACAATAAATACAGTATACACAATTTATCCTGCCTACAGGCTGGTATTCAAGTAAAACTGTTTTGTTTGGGCATAGTTTTTAGGAAACCAATAGAGACTACAAATTCCTATAGCGGAGAAGGGATAACTAGCAACTATAAAAATTCCTGAATTCTAAAACGCATCATATATTTCTGAATGTAGACTTTACATAGTAAGGCAACAATCACATGCTGGAGAATAATGACAATTTCACTGAAATAATATCATCACAGCAGAGGTATGTGAGGATGAAGAGCTAAAATGGCACTATTATTTAATCAGTGATAGTCTAAGCCATTGACTTAAACAATAAAGTCTTGAATGCACAGCAAGATCAGCGAACAAGTTAACATTTTCACAAAGCAGGGATTCACGCTGAAGCTGACAGATCTAAATTGGTCTCCATAGGGGACTTACCTGATTAAATATTATAAAGTTATGTTACATAGTTACATAGTAGGCGAGGTTAAAAAAAGACACAAGTCCATCAAGTCCAACCTATGTGTGTGATTATATGTCAGTATTACATTGTATATCCCTGTATGTTGTGGTCGTTCAGGTGCTTATCTAATATTTTTTTAAACTATCGATAGCCCCCGCTGAGACCACCGCCTGTGGAAGGGAATTCCACATCCTGGCCGCTCTTATGCCCCGTACACACGGTCGGATTTTCCGATGGAAAATGTCCGATCGGAGCGTGTTGTCGGAAATTCCGACTGTGTGTGGGCTCCATCGGACATTTTCCATCGGATTTTCCGACACACAAAGTTGGAGAGCAGGAGATAAAATTTTCCGACAACAAAATCCGTTGTCGGAAATTCCGATCGTGTGTACACAAATCCGACGGACAAAGTGCCACGCATGCTCAGAATAAATAAAGAGATGAAAGCTATTGGCCACTGCCCCGTTTATAGTCCCGACGTACGTGTTTTACGTCACCGCGTTTAGAACGATCTGATTTTCCGACAGCTTTGTGTGACCGTGTGTATGCAAGACAAGTTTGAGCCAACATCAGTCGGAAAAAATCCTAGGATTTTGTTGTCGGAATGTCCGAACAAAGTCCGACTGTGTGTACGGGGCATTACAGTAAAGAACCCTCTATGTGGTTTATGGTTAAACCTCTTTTCTTCTCATTTTAATGAGTGGCCACGTGTCTTGTTAAACTCCCTTCCGCAAAAAAGTTTTATCCCTATTGTTGGGTCACCAGTACAGTATTTATAAATTGAAATCATATCCCTTCTTAAGCGTTTCTTCTCCAGATAGAATAAGTTCAGTGCTCGCAACCTTTCCTCATAATTATTATCTTCCAGACCCTTTATTAGCTTTGTTGCCCTTCTTTGTATTCGCTCCCTTTCCAGTACATCCTTGCTGAGAACTGGTGCCCAGAACTGGACAGCATACTCCAGGTGTGGCCGGACCAGAGTCTTGTAGAGCGTGAGAATTATCGTTTTATCTCTGGAGTTGATCCCCTTTTTAATGCATGCTAATATTCTGTTTGCTTTGTTAGCAATGATTATTATCATTATCATAGTACATGAGATATTTCCTTATATAAAAATATTACTGGAAATGTAAAGAGAAACTCCATTTTGGTTGAGGAAAAAACATTCCCCTGTGGGTGATCTATGTCAGGGCTCAAAATTACAGGTCCTGAGCTACTAGCTAGTCCTCAAAGGTTACTCGCCACCAGTTAACCCACCCAACCTCTAACCTGCCCCGCCCCAAAACACGCCCTCATAAATTATCTCATGAAATGACACTTAAATGTTTTATGTAGGGCCGGTGCTAACACTAGGCGGATTAGGTAGCCGCCTAGGGCGCACTGCCACCTAGGGCAACTATGGCTGCTGTGGAGATGACACAGCCTTGTGTGTAAATCCAGGTGTCAGTATGACAGGATAGACAAGCACGAGGAGGGGGGGAGGAGTGCAAAGACGGAATGGCTCAGTCACTGGGGAAAGCAGAAGATTTTTGGTGGAGCCGTTCTGCGGTACATGTGTATGGGAGCGATCTGTGCTCCCCTCCTAGGAACAATACACAGAGCAGCCTGGAAGTGTCTTCCGCCCCGCTCCCGACACTCGTCCTGGGCACTGACACACACACATAAAGTCCTAGCTGGGGGGAGCTGCCTGCAGATCCCATGTATAGGGAGACACCATTGGAGGAAAATACAGAGACTGGTGCTTGTAAATGCCACCCTATACACACCACTTACCCCCGAGGCTTTACATTGCAGCACAACCACCCCACTGACTGCTCTGCACACTGCGCTCTGTACACATACCCAGGGCAGGACTTAGGGTGGTGGGGACCCCTGGGCTTGCGTCACTTTCGGGCCCTACCCTTCTATACATTACTTTAAATAGAACAAAATGTTGACTGGTACCGTAGACAGTGTTAAAAAAACGTAATAATCTATTTATATGAAAGCTTATTGAAGCTTGAAAAACTTTTTTTCCAATAAATAAATAATGATTACAAAAGTTCAAAGTGATAATGTGTTTATTGCAATACACAAATGTCTTGGTCAGAATGAGAATAAAACACTTATTTACCTGGAAAACATATTATAAAACAAACAAATACCTTGTAAGGTTGCAATCATAACAAATCAATTGCAAGAAATTAGCAAAATAACTAATTGAACAAAGTGAAAGATAAATTGTGTGTGTGTGTGTGCATAGTACGTAAGTGAGTGGGAAAAAAGGGACGTCAATTTTACTTGGGCTACAACGTCCGCGCAATTGTCAGTCAGTTAAAGCAACGCAGCGCAGTATCGCAAAAAATAGACTGGTCATAAGGGGGGGGGGGGGTAAAAGGTTCCGGAGCTGAAGGGATTGAGATTGAACAAGTCAAGACTAAAGGGGTATTTTTTTTTCATACATAATGGCACACATGTATTTTGCTTTTTGACTTGACACATGAATTTTTTTTTTTTTTTTTTACTCACTTTTAGTCAATTAATTCAGTGTTCTGGTGGGGGGGAGGGGCTCCCATGCAAGAGCAACAGAGTCCAGTTGGTTGGGTCCAGTAATTTCACTGTCAGTGTCCGCAGCCTTCTACTTCTTGTATCCACGCCGCTCTGCAGACTGCAAGGTGGACAAGATGGAGGGAGGAGGTGGGTGGAGCCAACACTCACCAGGGGAGGAGTCCTGCAGTCAGCGTGAGTGACTGTATGGACAAGATGGAGGAGGTACTGCCGGTGGGAGGGCCAATACACTCATGGATGGCGCGGAGGAGGAAGATTGCTGGCGTCTGTCACACAGTGCCAGACTGCAGCAACAACTGCCTATCAGCCCGGGAAAGACAGATACACTTAGGCAGGCTCCTCCGCTCCAGGCAGCTCCTGTCACGGTTCCATCGGCTCTGAGTCTGAGACTCCAAGTCCGACGTGACTGACTCAATGACGTCACTCGTTGCTAGATGCCAGACGGCCCAGGCGCTAGCAAGGAGTGCAGGGTTGCCAAGCCAACAGTGCAGCTCCACCCACCTCCAGGCTCCTCCTGGTCTGTCCTGCATAATTACACATTAGAGTCTCTCTCTCTGCGCCGCTGATCGGCTAATGAGACAGAGTGAGAGACTCGGGGAGAGCAGAGCTGCAGCCAAGTGAGGACCAGTGTGAGTCACCGCTGTTTCATCTGATATAGCTGAAGATATATGAAGATATTTAAAATGTAAACGGGCGGGGCCCCTTATTGGGCGGGGGCCCATGGGCTTGAGCCCAGTCAAGCCCAATGGTAAGTCTGGCCCTGCACATACCTCACAAGTTTTTGAGATTGGAATGAGGGACACCTATAAACAACAGTATGCAGGCATAGGACACGCCCCCTTAAAGGAGAATTGTACAAAAAAAATGTTGTTAAACAAACAGGTGCTTTTTTTATCACTACTATTCCTTTATATTGGCATTTGGAATTTACAAATGCAGCAATTTAGAAATCAGATGAAAGGTTTAGTGCTGGAAAACACTTTTTTGGTAGATAAAAAGTGCATTATATATACATCTATATAGATCAGACCAAAATGAGGGACAAATGAGGAGGAACGAGGGACAAAGGGACATTGCTCCAAATCAGGGACAGTTGGAAGCTATGTCTGTACACACTCAGCCCGCCCATTACATGGCACAGTAAACGGTTCCTTCATCTTTCTGCAACTTTCAGGACAGGATGATATGATACCGGTGTTCATTTCAGCTCTTCCTCCTGATAACCTCAAGCTCCCTGGAACGTGCCACCCCCTCCCCGGTCACATTGCCCAGGTCACAGTGCGGGAGGTTGGAAGCAGAGAATGTGCGTGAATGATCAGTGTCCAGCTACACAATGCTATTACTGATATCAGTGCTGTGCAGGGCAGTCAGTGTGTTGGCTCTCTTTATGTTTCTTTCTTCTGCTGGTGACCATCCATGGAAAACACTGCCTACAGATCAGGCTGCTGCCCACTACTAGTCCCTATGGATTTTCCTGGTTACTGCTGATATCAGTGCAGCCTGGGGGTGCAGCATTTACTAGAACTGGGCTGTATTTTCCTCCACTTGCAGCATCTGAAAACTTCTCCTCTCCCTTCCCCCAGCAGTCAGCAACTGCAAGAAGAAAATACAGCCCATCAGTTCTAGTAAATGCTGCCCCCTACCCCGTCCAGAGGTCTGTACACCTGCTGTGCCCATTATTAGGGGTTCCCACCATCCCTGTGCTGAGTTCCCTAGTCCATACACCTGCTGTGCCCATTATGAGTGGTTCCCACTGATAGGCTGCACTGATGGAGACTGATAGGTGACACTGATAGACAGCACTGATGGGCTTGCACTGATCATCAGTGCCTTGATTATCTGTGTACATATCCCCTGTACAGGGCCGGCGCTAACTATAGACAAGGTAGGTGCCGGCCTAGAGCACACATCAGTCAGGGGCGCCATACCGATGCCCCCCACCACCTCCAAGCTCAGTGACTGACTCCACCCCCCAAAATTGTAGCAATCTATAAAAAGGTGGGGTATACAATGCCAGAGCAAAGGGGGTGGAGTCAGGGGTGGAGCCAAAGGGGGCAGCAAAAAAGAGGTTTCACCTAGGGTGTCAAAAATCCTTGTACCAGCCCTGGTTTTATGCAGAATTAAGTTATAAAAATAAATATTAACAACAACTTTATCCATGCCCATGAGTGCAGCCTCACCTGTGCCCATCGAAACTGCTTCACATGTGTACATTAATGCCGCCTGCCCGTGTCCACCATTGCACCCTGCCCGTGTCCACCAATGCACCCTGCCCGTGTCCACCAATGCACCCTGCCCGTGTCCACCAATGCACCCTGCCCGTGTCCACCAATGCACCCTGCCCGTTTCCACCAATGCACCCTGCCCGTTTCCACCAATGCACCCTGCCCATGTCCACCAATGCACCCTGCCCACGTCCACCAATGCAGCCTGCCGTGTCCACCAATGCAGCTTGCCGTGTCCACCATTGCAGCCTGCCCATGTCCCCCAATGCAGCCTGCCCATGTCCCCCAATGCAGCCTGCCCATGTCCCCCAATGCAGCCTGCCCCTGTCCACCAATGCAGCCTGCCCGTGTCCACCAATGTAGTCTGCCAGTATCCACCATTGCAGCCTGCTCATGTCCACCAATACAGCCCGTGTCCACCAATACAGCCCGTGTCCACCAATGCAGCCTGTGTCCACCAATGCAGCTTGTGTCCACCAATGCAGCTTGTGTCCACCAATGCAGCTTGTGTCCACCAATGCAGCTTGTGTCCACCAATGCAGCTTGTGTCCACCAATGCAGCCTGTGACCACCAATGCAGCCTGTGACCACCAATGCAGCCTGTGTCCACCAATGCAGCCTGTGTCCACCAATGCAGCCTACCTGTGCAGGGGAAAGGAGGAGAGAAATTGCTGGCCAGATGATCAGAGCGCCTAGGAACATCACAGCTTTCATTTCAATTGCAGTGTGTGTCCGCTGCTTGCCGTCACATACAGCCCTGCCCCCTGGCCGGGGAATTTTGACATGATTGGACGGGTGATCTGTCTATCCCTGGACAAGGAGGAGGGGCTGTATGTGGCAGCAAGTGCAGGGAAAACACAGCAATTGAAATGAAAGCTGTGATGTTCCTCGACGCTCTGATCTGGCCCCATGCTCTCCTCTCTCTTTCCCTCTGCGATTGCTAGGAGAATGGCTCCCATACAAGGACACCTGCCGGCGGTGCGAGCAGGCGAGTAGAGTTTTTGAGGGCTGATCTATGTACATTACATGGATTTAAACAAACTTTCTTGCAGCTTCCAACCTTTTGCTGTTCTTAAGAAATAGCTGTTTGTCTGTGTCCATGTGAAAAGTGAATGGGAATGGGAGTGACTCTTTCATTACTGATCAGCTAATGCACTTACAAAGTTCTAATGAGGAAAGTGGCAGGGTCTAAATCCCTTTAGATGTGATTAACCCTTTGGGAGTATCTCACCAAAACTGAAACGTTTGTTGCAGAGGATGTGAGGATGCCCAAAATCTGGTTTGTATCTTTGTGTACACTTCAGGGAAAATTAGTAAGCAGAAAAATATAAAATCAGTAAGCCAATCATAAAAGCAGGAAATTACATTTCTAGGGTGCGTTCCTTACACCATCTGTATATAAAATGCCTCCAGGTTGCCATATTGGATTGCATTTTACAGAAAATTATAGCGCTGCAAATTGAAAAGAAAAGATCATTTTTAATAATGTTGTATTACGGTATGGCTTGTGTTGTAATTGTATATCCGCTTAATGGTCGCCAAAATTTACTGCTACAGGGTGACCATCCTGCGCAGATTCACGTATATATACGTGATTCTGCACTTCCGCCGAGGGGATGCGCGGCACTTCTGCTGTGATTTGTTACAGCAGAAGCCGATTAGCGGGTGCCAGCCAATGGATGTCCGCCAGCACCTGCTGATAAACAAAAACACCGACTAGGCACACATTTAACCCTTTGGTCACCCTATATGTTTATCCCCTTTATCATTAGTACAGTGACAGTGCATATTTTTTGCATTAGTGTCACTGGTTCCCACAAAGTGTCAGTTAGTGTCAGAATGTTTTCTGCAATATCACAGTTCCGCTATAAGTAGCTGATCACTGCCATTACTAGTATAAAAAAAAATACAATAAATACAAATTCCAGTATATCCCATAGTTTGTAGACACTTTAACTTTTACACAAACCAATAAATATACACTTATTGGGATTTTTTTAACAATAATATGTAGCAGAATACATATTGGCCTAAATTTATGAAGACATTTGATTTTTTTTTCAAATTTTTTATTGGATATGTTTTATAGCAGAAAGTAAAAAATATTGGGTTTTTTTCAAAATTGTTGGTCGTTGCATGATCGCGCAATTGTTAGTTAAAATAACGCAGTGCCGTATCGCAAAAAATGGCCTGGTCATGAAGGGGGAGTAAATCTTCTGCAGGTCAAGTGGATATGATATTTATTTATTTATTTATTTTTGCAATATTTATTCCCACGAAAGTGGACTTACCCTTTAAGGACTTTAGCCAAGCCACCAGTAAACTTATATGATGCCAAACTATGTGCACTTGGTACTTTTTTTTTTAATATGAGCTCCAAAAAGAGCTTGAAGTTTTAAAACCCAGTTGAGTTCCCAGTAGGGTTGCCACCTTTTCCTCAAGCCGAACACTTTAGTGGCCTGGGACACCTTTGGATGCCCCAGGGAGAGTAGTAATGCGGTGTGCATAGTGTGCTACAGATAACGGTGGGCGTGGCTACATAGTTCTTGCTGACATTATTGCCCTGCCACCCATTGATGCTGAACCTGCCCCCAGACAGCTGCCCACAGCTCCCAGATGACAAGAGATTTGTGTGTGACTATTCAAAGAAACAAACAGTCAGCTCAAAAACCCTCAAAACAAAGCAAAGCTGCTGAACACTAAAGGCAAATATATAAATCCTTTCACGTGGTACAATACAAAAAATAGTGCAGCGCTATAAATCTCAATCCATATTTAAAATGTCCGTAAATAAACAATAAGTATCAACGATGGTGCAGGGTGTTTCATGCAAATCCACAGTGCTCTTGAATCCGTGCTCCCCCTCTTGTCAGTCAAACCGCTCACCTTGTTAAAGGGACCCCTGAACCAACAGGAAGGTCTCATAAGCGTTCACCACTCAATTGGTGGTCAGGGTAATAACTTGGCTGAAAAGTCGGAACCTCTTCCTTAATAGGGATCAACACTTTTCTGCATCCAAGTGTGGAGGAGAGCTATACATCTGTGATCGTTCGTAAGCCCCACGGGTTGGTCCTGTTTCCCCCTTGGGGTGCAGGTAGGGACAGTGGTGCAACGGAGTCCAGCGTTAGAAGAGGGGAACTTCTTTGATCCTGATGCCGCGTAGGTGTCTTAGATTAGCCTGGATCCGACCACTTTAAGATGCTCACTGCCCAAACTCTGTGTCCATCTTAGATTAGCCTGGATCCGACCACTTTAAGATGCTCACTGCCCAAACTCTGTGTCCATCTGGACACAGAGTTTGGGCAGTGAGCATCTTAAAGTGGTCGGATCCAGGCTAATCTAAGACACCTACTCGGCATCAGGATCAAAGAAGTTCCCCTCTTCTAACGCTGGACTCCGTTGCACCACTGTCCCTACCTGCACCCCAAGGGGGAAACAGGACCAACCCGTGGGGCTTACGAACGATCACAGATGTATAGCTCTCCTCCACACTTGGATGCAGAAAAGTGTTGATCCCTATTAAGGAAGAGGTTCCGACTTTTCAGCCAAGTTATTACCCTGACCACCAATTGAGTGGTGAACGCTTATGAGACCTTCCTGTTAGTTCAGGGGTCCCTTTAACAAGGTGAGCGGTTTGACTGACAAGAGGGGGAGCACGGATTCAAGAGCACTGTGGATTTGCATGAACCACCCTGCACCATCGTTGATACTTATTGTTTATTTACGGACATTTTAAATATGGATTGAGATTTATAGCGCTGCACTATTTTTTGTATTGTATTTGTGTGTGACTATCTTGGTTACTTGGGGAGCCACAGCTCAGTCTGAATAATGTGTCCGGGTTTCAGTCCGCCTGAAAGCCAGACACATGATTCAAAACCCGGACTGTCCAGGTGAATCCTGGACAGGTAGCAAGCCTAGTTCCCAGCTGTTGTAAGGAGATTCCAATTATTGGTTAATTATTGCTATTGAAGGAGTCCAATTGTTGCTCAGATAAAGTGCTTTGCAATGGTTAGTTTTTCACATACCAAGAACTTTCACTGTCGTCTATTGGTCCCTTAAGCTCTGTGTAATGACTAGGTCAGAAGAACCCACAAAAAAAAGTCTAATGATAACGTTGGAAATGAAACCACAAATATTAATAAACTGCTTTATTATATTTTAAATGTACATTTGTTTAGTTAAGTTAATGGTAATGTTAGCGGCACTGCCAATTGTCCCAGATACCTTAACGTAAACCACATTAGAAAAGTAAAGGTTTCCTTTACCTGTATCCTACTAGTGAAAGATGATATTAGCCTTAACTATATGGTGATGAGGACTCTGATCAGGATTTCCAATTCATCTTGGATGTGCAAGGTGAAAGATCCCAGTGAGATCCAGAAGTTTTGCATAGACTCCCAGAATTTTGAAATGATCCTCGAGCTGTATGCTGTTTTGCACACTAGATGACATGTACAGAATTAGTGGCTCCTATTGAAAATGCTTCCCCTTCTGACAAAAGTGACAAAAGACTTATTATACAATAAATATACAGTGTGTGTGTGTATATATATATATATATATATATATATATATATATATATATATACACACACACACTGTATGTGTGTTTTACTTTTTTGTCCTAAAGCCAAACTAAACTCTCTCAGTCAACATTAAAGGGGTTGTTAACCCACTTTTATTAAATGCCGCCATCCTCTCTGCACCATTATAAGAAGTTTCCCTGTGTTCTGTAAAAAAACGTCACGATCGTACCTGTATGAGCTCCGTTTCCGGCGCTCAGCGGATTTATCTCCTCCCTTGTCTCTCCAGCTCACAGCTGCAGTGGGCGGGGCCAAGCCCTCCCGCTGACGTCAGCCGGGGAGGAGGGGGGAGAGAGGAGAGAGAGCACCGAGCTACTGGGAATCAGCTGAGTGGTGGGGGCGGAGCTCATACAGGTACAATCGTGCAGTTTTTTTTTACAGAACACAGGCACAGGGAAACTACTTATAATGGTGCAGAGAGGATGGCAGCATTTAATAGCTTAAATGAGAGCAGCAGGAGTGTGGGGGGGGGGGGGGAGCACTGGTAGAGCAGAGACAGGCAGAAAGGGGAGGGGGAGGAGAGGGGAGAAGGACACAGGAGACAAATAGCAGGGCTGCGGCTGATGGAAACGGACCACGATGTCAGGGCTCAGCAGCTGTTTGCAGAGGGCAGGGTATAGCCAGGCAGGATCAGCCAGGTATTTCAGGTGATATGGGGGGCCAAATGACAGCACAAGCACTGTTCTGTATAACATGCTTTAAGGGAACATGATCTTTATTTTATTTTTTTGGGTTAACAAACGTTTTAACTAGTTTTAATCCTTATACTGCTAGTTAGTAAATAGATAGGTAGGTATAATATATTTTTTAACGTTTTTTTTTTGTATGTTTTTTTACACTTCTTCAGTTGCGTCCTGGTTTCTGGCCTTGGCCAAAATGAGGTATACATACATCCCAGAAATCTTTTTTTTTATTATTTCTTTTTACCCTGCCTGCATGCCTGAGCTACTGGCAGATGGATTCCAGGAAGTAAAGGCTACAATGAATCATCTCTGCTCTTGCTTAAAGCAGAACTTCAGTCATATTTTCATCTTTCCATCTATTAAATCTTCTGCCCTTGTTGTTTTATCTTTTTTTCTGCCAGTAAATACCTTATACAGCCCACTTCCTGTTTCTTGTCTGGTAAAAAGCCTAGGCTTATGACATCATGCACAGCTCTCTCTCACTCTCCTGAGAGTTTGCCAGGAAGGGAGGGGGGATGAGTCATAAGAGGGCCAATGAGAGCTGCAAGTGTGTGTTTGTGTAGATCCAGGAAATGAACAGACCGCAGCTTCAGCTGCCCACAATTAAAATGATGGCAGCCAGACTCGGTAGAGGAAGTTTTCTGCAGCATATTTGGCAAGTACATAATCACAGTATATATAAGCAAAGTGGTTGGGGGGAAGCTTCAGAATGGCAAAGCTGTTTTTATTAGAAATTATGTGAGCAGACTGCAGTTCCTCTTTAAGATGGTCACAGCTAGAAATGTAAGAGGGGTATTTTTCAAAGTGATTTCTCAACAAAATAAAACACGGAGACATGGATAGATTGGTGAGTTTGCTTTGAATAATAAAAATGAATTAAATAGTGTTTTAAGTTTAAGAACCGACATATGTACTGCAGAATCAATAGGCCCAAGGGGTGAAATGCGGATTTATAGCTGATCTATAAGGGGTATACTAATGTGACAGCTGAAGTGGTAAAATCCACCTGCCGCTCTAGCCCCCAGTACCTCAGAAGACTTTTTATATTCAAATGGAAAGTTTAGTTTTTTTCTGCTGACTGTGTAATGGTGATTAATGAAAGAAAATGGTCTTCAGCAGCACAACAGGGGCGTGTCTTAAGGCAACTCATTTTCTGTTCCTATGGGATCCCAAGATGTAAAATTGTCCATGAATTTAAGATTGTTATGCTATGCTTATGAAATCATGTAGTCTGATAAGTATTGTATTGCTAGCAAGTATTTATACTTTAAGAAAACCACCTGTTTTCTTGACACCAACCACAGGCAGCTTAACTCTTCAATAAGACACAGAAGTTGAATCCAAAACAATTCTATTTCAATTGCAGTGCAGAGGATGTTTTCTAGTCGTTGATTTCCTACGACTGTAGAGTGAAAAATCTGGTGCAGCTCTGCATAGAAACCAATCAGATTCCATTTTTTTTTTTGTCAAAGCTTAATTGAACAAGCTGAAGTTAGAAGCGGATTGGCCACCATGCACAACTGCACCAGATTTTGCACTCTCCAGTTTTACTAAATAAACCCCAATGACTTTCCTAAGCCATGTCTCTGCAAACACTACCTGGGGGAAAATGAAAAAAACAGGGAGGGTTACATAGTTGGTAAGGTTGAATAAAGACACTAGTCTAGCCAGTTCAACCTGTGTAGGTGTGTGTGTGTTCATGTCGATAATAATTTTCCATATCCCTGGATTATGTGTTCACCGAGATGCATGTCCAAGAGCTTTGGACAGCCATGCCAAGCTGACCAAGATTTTCCATAGACGCCAACATTAAATGTTACGGGAGCAGTGCCATGCCAAGCTGACCAAGATCTCCCAGGAGCCAAAGCAAAACCGGTATTGACATACGGCGGCACGGTCCCTAAAGGTGGGAGTGAAATTAGATATAGGCATAAAAAAAAAAAAATTGTCAATTCATTTTAAGGATGCGCATTAGTGCTACATGGTGAGAAGTGAAAAATGTGGGTGGAACTCCACTTTAAGGTTAAACTGCTGGGACTGAAGTGAACAGCTCTTAATAGGAGGGGAGGACAGAGCAGAGGGAGACACAAAATCACTAAACAAGTTATAGTGGGCCAAAACTGCCACTAGATTGCAGCATACTACAAAACAATAACAACTTGAGGTAGTTCAAAACAACACGAAAAATTAAAGTGGAACAGAACAAAACATACGTAGGTTTTTGAGGTCAAGGTATGATTTGTTATGCAGGCTGCATATACTACTGTTTCTCGGCCTCTGGTATATTTGACCATTTAAGATTTGTTAAGCCAATAAACCATATAGAACTCAAAAATAAGTAATATTTTTAAATATTTAAAAGATCCCAGTTGGTTTGATGGGTTTGAGATAAAATAACTCCATGATTAGAGTGCTGAGAAAACTTCTGCTGCTATAATCGGGGTAAATGCAATTGAGAAACTCTTATGCAAGCTTAGCTAAAACCAGCATTCCTTTGATTATAATGTCTCCATGCTTACTTTGTGTAATCGAACCTGGCATGACTGCACAGCAAGGGAGAAATAATTATGGAAATCACTCCATCCACTAATACCAACCAGCAGCTACGGAAAATCAGCTGATTGAATAATGAACTGATACAATTACTTGCAGCATGTAGAACATGTGGCCAGAGACGACTGATACTATAAGCTTACTCCAATAGCATTTTAGAAATATTTAAATTGTAGATGTGGTTTTCATTTGTCCTTGTCCCTATCATTAAAAGTTATATATGTATACAGTGTTCAGATGCAAGTACTATGCCTTGCAAAGGTATTCACCCCCTTGGCTTTTTACCTAATTTGTTACATTACAGCCTTTAGTTCAATGTTTTTTTAATCTGAATGATATGTGATGGATCAGAACACAATAGTCCAAGTTGGTGAAGTAAAATTAGAAAAATATATACATAAAACTATTTTTCAAAAAATAAAAATACTGATAACTGGTATGTGTGTATGTATTATGTACTCTGGTGCAACCAATTACCTTCAGAAGTCACATAATTAGTGAAATGATGTCCACCTGTGTGCAATCTAAGTGTCATATGATCTGTCATTACATATACACACCTTTTTGAAAGGCCAAACACTGCCATGAAGACCAAGGAACTCTCCAAACAAGTAAGGGAGAATGTTGTTGAGAAGTACAAGTCAGGGTTCGGTTATAGAAAAATATCCAAATCTTTGATGATCCCTAGGAGCACCATAAAATCTATCATAACCAAATGGAAAGAACATGGCACAACAGCAAACCTGCCAAGAGATGGCCGCACACCAAAACTCATGGACCGGGCAAGGAGGGCAATAATCAGAGAGGCAACACAGAGACCTAAGGTAACCCTGGAGGAGCTGCAGAGTTCCACAGCAGACAGGAGTATCTGTACATAGGAGGACAATAAGCCGTACACGCCATAGAGTTGGGCTTTATGGCAGAGTGGCCAGAAGAAAGCCATTACTTTCAGCAAAAAACAAAATGGCACGTTTTGAGTTTGCGAAAAGGCATGTGGGAGACTCCCAAAATGTATGGAGGAAGGTGCTCTGGTCTGATGAGACTAAAATTGAACTTTTTGGCCATCAAAGAAAACGCTATGTCTGGTGCAAACCCAACACATCACCCAAAGAACACCATCCCCACAGTGAAACATAGTGGTGGCAGCATCATGCTGTGGGGATGTTTTTCAGCAGTTGGGACTGGGAAACTGGTCGGAGTTGAGGGAAAGATGGATGGTGCTAAATACAAGGAAATTCTTGAACAAAACCCGTACCACTCTGTGTGTGATTTGAGGCTAGGATGGAGGTTCACCTTCCAGCAGGACAATGACCCCAAACACACTGCTAAAGTAACACTTGAGTGGTTTAAGGGGAAACATGTAAATGTGTTGGAATGGCCTAGACAAAGCCCAGACCTCAATCCAATAGAGAATCTGTGGTCAGACTTAAAGACTGCTGTTCGCAAGCGCAAACCATCCAACTTGAAGGAGCTGGAGCAGTTTTGCAAGGAGGAATGGGCAAAAATCCCAGTGGTAAGATGTGGCAAGCTCATAGAGACTCATCCAAGGCAACTTGGAGCTGTGATAGTCGCAAAAGGTGGCTCTACAAAGTAGGGGGGTGAATAGTTATGCACATTGACTTTTTCTGTTATTTTTTCCTATTTGTTGTTTGCTTCACAATAAAAAAAAAAAAAAAAAAACTTCAAAGTTGTGGGGGTGTTCTGTAAATTAAATGAATGCAAATCCTCAAACAATCCATGTCAATTCCAGGTTGTGAGGCAACAAAACACAAAAAATGCCAAGGGGGGAATACTTTTGCAAGCCACTGTACTCCACTGTTTCATTGCCCTTGCTTTTGTTTGTGTGGCGCCCACTTGTAGGTGGGAAAGTAACCAGGTGGTGGGCATCCTGGTAGGATGAACAACACACACAGAGGCCCAGTATTGAAAGAAATGTATTGTCAAAAACGTTCACACACACCGTAACAGAATCTATGCAGAGGCCATAAACATGTGGCAACACTCACAGGTGAATATGCAGCACCAGCAGAGAGCAATGCTCGGAGACTGACAGCAACTGTCGCAGGAGGTGGCTGGTAGGCAGCAGCAGCAAAGAATTCATAGCGGAAAGGTTCCCCACAGCAGCACTAACAAACAGTCCTTATAGTGTCCCTCCTCCTCTGGAACCTCTCCCTTACAATAATAAGCACACCCTCCCTTCACCAGTGGGTTCCTGTCCCTGACGTAGTCACACGCAAAATGCACACCAACTGCAGCAAGCCAGTGCTTTTTATGAGCACTGCCCTCACTAAAGATGGCCGCCCGGGTCATCTGGTGCAGCAGTGTCCAATCAGACAACAGCTCACCTGTTGACATGTATGGAGGCCTAAGAGCAATGTATTCTCCTCCTGTCCTCCACTCTCCCAGCAGGGCGGTTGCTACAGCGTCACCTGTGTAGGTAGGTCACCCTACACCTTCCTACACACTGAAACACACCAAAGGACTACCAAATATTTAAATGTTTTAAAATGAAGTAGCTTTTGAAATCTATAAATACTTGTAATGAACACTTTGGTTGAATTTTCTTTTAATGTAGGGAAATTTGCAGCAAAGCCTTGACAATATTGTGCCTGTGCTAGACACCTTGTCATAACATATTACTATTGCATATTATAGTAGAAAACTCCCTGTTGTTGGTACTGAGACGACCGATGTTTGGCAATCATCAGACCGCCAAATTGAGGTTAAATAAACCTGTTTTTTATTCCATGAAATCACACAATAAAGCATGCAATGTTTCAGAGACACATGGGACCCCTTCAAGGCATGCTTAATGGTGTCCTGTGTGTTCTTAAAACATTTAATGAATGGTTTGTAGTGTGATTTCATGCAATAAAAAGCAAGTTTATCTAACCACTTTTCTCCCACTTAGCAGAGCTACTCCCGATATTTTCCTGCATCCAAAGACCTACAACCCTACTAGCCATGAGATTGTGGTCCCAGCTTGTGCCATCCATCAAAACAGAATCCAGTCTACTTCTCATGCCTCCAACAGCAGTATAATACAGCTACCCCACCTGCTACCTTGCCACAGCATATTGTTAGAAAGTATAAGGATTTCTTTATGTTTAGGAGTGAACCATTGATTAGTTGATGTCCCTGAAGGTGCTATAAAGTTATAAAGTATAATGCCGCGTACACACAGTTGGACCTTTTGACAACAAAGGTCCGACGGCCTTTCCGACGGAGTTACGATGGACTTTCAACGGACTTTCTAAGGACCAGACTTGCCTACACACGATCACACCAAAGTCCAACGGATTCGTACATGATGACGTACGACTGGACTAAAATAAGGAAGTTGATAGCCAGTAGCCAATAGCTGCCCTAGCATCGGTTTTTGTCCGTCGGACTAGCATACAGACGAGCGGATTTTTCGACCGGACTTGAGTCCGTCGGAAAGATTTGAAGCATGTTCCAAATCTAAAGTCC
Organism: Aquarana catesbeiana; assembly: GCF_042186555.1. NCBI lineage: Eukaryota > Metazoa > Chordata > Amphibia > Anura > Ranidae > Aquarana > Aquarana catesbeiana. Next base: position 270,906,546 of record NC_133330.1, on the reverse strand, counting down.
GTCAGATTTTTGACTGAAAAAGTCCGCTGCAGGTCCGATGAAGCCCACACACAATCGAATTGTACGCTGGACTTGGTCCGTCGAACCAGTCCGGTCAAAAAGTCTGCTCGTGTGTACACGGCTTAAGTCTCTAACACCGGGTCAGCATAGTATAGTGCATTTGCGGTAGTACTAGACAGTGGAATCCAGGCAGGCTATGGAGGATCCCTAAAAGTTGTGGACTGCAAGATTAAATGAGTTTAGGTGTTATTACAGTGTTAAGGTGCCTACAGACATAACAGGTGCCAACATGAACCAAACATTTAGGACTACATCTGGAAATGATCATTTGTCTGTAAGACCTGCCCAAGAGCCTACCACTTATAAAAGGTAATATTTTCAACTAATAGTAGTCTTCCCAGAGATTTCCATAATTCAGATACTCCAAGGGCAATGATTACAATAAAATTTAGTTTTGCTCTTAACTTTTGTATCCACAGTATTATTTATGAGAAAGAGGACACGAAAAGTTTGAGTATACTATCTGGGGCTGAGTCTAAACCCTACGGCCTGAACATACCCGTATTAGAAAATAATAGGGAATTTGTTGGGTATCCCATGGGTACCCAAACTGATGCAAAACTCCCAAATTCCAGGACAGTGCAGTACTTTCACCTCATTATTTGAGAGCATCATATTGTCCAGGAGTAAAACCACAAGAGAAGAGGAAGGATCAGTGCAATCATGGACCCAGCCAGAAGACTTCACAATTTAAAGTATTTCTAAACCTTTTTTTTGTTGTTTTGTTTTTTTAATAATAAACATGTCATATTTACCTGCTCTGTGCAATGGTTTTGAGCAGCCCTGAAGCTCTTCTTCTGGGGTCCCCCATCGGCACTCCTGGCTCCTCCTCTTCGATGAGTGCCCCCATAGCAAGCCGCTTGCTATGAGGACACTTGTTTGTGGTTGATCCCAAGCCATGATGCCTGCGTCCGTAAAAACAGGCAACGCAGCTCGGCCCCATCCCACCCCCTGCTCACAGGATGTGATTGACAGCAGAAAGAGCCAATGGCTGCTATCAATCTGTTCTATCAGGAGAGAGAGAGAGAGAAAAGAGAAAGCCGCTCTCATACACAGAACTGGATCAAGATTGGGCCCAAGTAAGTATAAGCAGGGGCTCGGGGGGGTCCTGATTACAGAAAGTTTTTCACCTTAATGCAGAGAATGCATTAAGGTAAAAAGCTTACAGTAGAAGAACTAATAAGCCCGTACACATGATCCAAAAATCAGACGAAAGATATCGCTTTCGAAGCGATCGTATGATTATCTGATCGTTAATATACAGCTTTTGAGAGCCGATCACAACAGTTCATCCAATAGTATCCGATCGGACAAGCGTGAAAATTTTTCTCGTACGTTACCAGATCGGACAATTTTCATTTAATCAGCGCAGTTGTCATTCGAATATACAATACAAATACACTACAGCACTTCTGATTTTTTATTCTGTATTACGAGAATTTTCGTCACTTAGAAAAGTAATGCAGCCATCACATCTAAGAATTGTTCAGCTGCAATATAATAAATGTTTGCTTTTACGTGTGTACACAGGTGATGATGCAACACCCCAACTCTGTCCGCTGCTAGCTACAATTAATGCCGCTCAAGCTGACCTTATTAAAACTGATTATAGCTTTCATTGAGCTCAATGAGCAACCTCTCAGTAGTATACACACATGGCTTGCTTAATAGTTAAACATAATGCAGCACAAGTGGATAAGAAGTATATTATATATTTTTTCTTGAATTTTGTTCCATTTAGAAATAAGCTGAGTACAGAAGATTACAAAACGGCTGCCAAGTTTAATTTTTAATTTTCTAAAAGAGCCTGGGACTTTGGGGGAGGATAAGGTCCTTCGTCTAGTCAAATCCATCTCAATCCATTCTAACACCTGCCAAGAGGAGCACTTACTGAGCCAACGGGACAAAAATGTAAATCAATATAAAAAACGGATTATATTAAGAAATGTAATTGGATCAGACAGTAATATTTGCGTAGTGAGCTTTTACAGGGGAACAAAATGGAATTTATAAACCCTTCACTCCTACAATCCACAATGCTACCACAAATTGCCACCCCAGGATTAATTTAGCATTCTTAAAACAAAAATGGCAGTGCTGACAAGCCATTATTAGAGTAAGCTTAAAAACAATAGAACATTTAGGAAACAAATTTTCATGCTAATTGCTGGGGAGACGAACCATTTTTCTATCAACTGTACCAGCAAAAGGCACACCGAGATGCAAAATAATATTCTTTATTTTTAATTAAAACAGCCAGCAGGGAGGACTCTAAAGCCTTGTACATACTATCGGATTGTTGGCCAACAAAACCATGGAATTTTGTCCGAAGGGCGTTGGCCCAAACTTGGCTTGCATACACACAATTGTTGGCCAACAATTACGAACGTAGTGACGTACTACGTTGTTTTTAAGCTCTTTAGCGCCACCCTTTGGGCTCCTTCTGCTAATTTCGTGTTAGTAGAAGTTTGATGAGTGTTGATTCGCACTTTTCATTTCACACTTTTCATTTCGCACTTTTCAGTTAGTTTCTGATAGGCGGTTTGTCAACCAGACATGTTGCGGAATCAGAGGAGATAACGTGTTATTTATTATTGGCCTTGGAGTTATTGCTTTGACATTATTTTTTTGGTTAAATAATGATTTGATTTGGTATATTTTTTTTATTTTTGGATGCATAGAATGCACTTTTTGGTTAAGTTCTATTGGCAGATAGCATGTCTAATTTTATTTGTTTTATTTTTTAATGCACAATAAAAAAATTGTGGAGAATAATACTAGGCTATGTGTAGGCAGTTAGATTTTAAAAAATACAATGTAAAATTAACAAGGGACACCAACATAGTTGTATCTTTGATCTTAAAAACTACGGGATAATGGTGTTGTGGTAACTTGCCCAATTAAAAAAAAAAAGCAAAATAATATTATTCTTGATATCACTAGAAAAAAAGCTTTGGAAAATTCGTTTGCAATAACTCCATCAGTTTCACCAGCAAAGCAGCTTCATTATTATCCCATTAAAGAAGAAGAGAATGTGCGCTGCATTTAGAGATAACATAATTTGCCACGTCATGAATGTTAATTCTCCATTACGAGCACTAGTTTACAAGACCGACCGCTTCTGGCTGGTCCTTGCTTCCGAACATGCGTGTTTGTACTTTGGACTTTTGCCTGACAGACTTGTGTACACACGCTGGGAAAATACGAGAACAGACATTTGTCTGCGGAAAATTTAGAAACCTGCCATCCGACATTTGTTGGTGGAAAGTTGGCCAACAATTGTCCGATGGAGCGTACACACGGTCGGATTTTCCGCCAACAGCCTGTCATCACACATTTCCCCATGGAAAATCTGATCGTGTGTACGAGGCTTAAAGCCTCGTACACACGATCGGATTTTCATCCGGAAATTGTGTGATGACAGAATGCCTAAAATCCAATTGTGTGTTCGCTCCATCAGACAGTTGTTGTCAACTTTCCACCAACAAATGTTGGATGGCAGGCTAGTACATTTTCGGCGGACAACAGTCTGTTATCAGATTTTCCTATCGTCTGTACACAAGTCCGTCACACAAAAGTCCAAAGTACAAACACGCATGCTCGGAATCAATGCTCACCAAACACGTCATTAGCAGAAGGTGCCCAAAGGGTGGCGCTCAGGAGCTGAAATTCCATGTAGTACGTCACTACGTTTGCGTTTGTTGGCTGACAATTGTGTACCGTTTGTATGCAAGACAAGTTCCCGGCACACGCCCTTCAGACAAAAGACTGATGCTTTGTCAGCCTCCTACACACAGTATGATTGTTGGCAGGTATTGTCTGTTGACAAACTGTTGTCCTAAAATCTTACCGTTAGTACACTCTTGACAATTGTTGTCCAACTTTCGGCCAACAAATGTTGGATGGCAGGCTAGTAAATTTTCGGCGGACAGCGGTTTGACGTCAGATTTTCGCTTGGTCAATACACAAATCCATCACACAAAAGTCGAGAGTACAAACACGCATGCTCTGAATCAGTGCTCACCAAACACGAAATTAGCAGAAGGAGCCCAAAGGGTGGCACTCAAGAGCTGAAATTCCTCGTAGTACATCACTACGTTCGTGTTTGTGGCACGACAATTTGTGTAACGTTAGTATGCAAGACAAGATCCTGGCACAAGCTCTTTTGACAAAAATCAGACGCTAGGTTGGCCAACAATCGTACCGTGTGTACAAGGCTTTACTCTGACAGGCTTTGCACTAGGCTCAGCGCTTTTTTAGAAAAAAAATGTTGGTGTTGTGTCTGTTGCTGCTACAATTAATGGTGATGAGCCAAACCAGCACCTGGGATGCGATTGTGGAATGTGAGGCCTGATCTTGCCTGGAGCTACATGTGAAATATTTACCATTTTCCTATCAAGGTGACCACTATTGCTGGAATAGAAAGTGATGGGAAAACCAAACATTTAAATATTTCAACAAATCATAAGGTGAGAGGAAATCTTCCAAAAGGCAAACCCATTACAGTGACAGAGATGTCCCTTAAGTCAAGGTCCACACTGTAGCGATGTCAGACACTGTAGCGGCTTCGATCACATGTGATGTCTGTGCAGTGCGAGTTTAGCCATACAGCTGTATGGCTGAGCTCACATTGGATTTGCATAAAAAAAAGGTGCAAGGACTATGGTTCTCACCTATGCGATCCGATTCCTGTCCAAATCCACAGTTCGCACTGCGATCTGTGAACCAATCTGGGGATGTCAATAACATTGTATTGACACCCGCAGAGGTTCGTAGAGGGCACACATCGCTACAGTGTGAGCCTAGGCTTAAGCAGTATTAAAGTGGTGGCAAACTGCTTAAAAAAAAAAAAACCTGCAAGAAAATGGCATAAGGTGCTAGTATGCATCTCATACTAACACATTATGATATACTTACCTTAGAATGAAGCGCTTCCGGGGGCGTGGCTTGGATGGCTTCCCGGGCAGACGTGTCTCTCTGAAGCTCTCGACCCGGCCTGCCTGCACACAGCTGAACTCTGCTCTTTTCTGCCACCAATCATGGGCAAACCGCGCAAAAACAAAGAAGTGGACCCCAGAGGACATACCACCCGATCTTCCTCGGTTCCCCCGCCGCTCATTACCGAGTATTTTGGACAGGGACCTCCAGCCGGAAAGCATGAGGCCAAGATGGCGCAGGCGCCATGTACAGCAGCCCTCCCTTCTCCTTCTCTGCAAGCCTCCACAGACCATAGGGACAACAGGTACGGCTCCGAGGGTGACTTACTGGCTACACACTCTCCGATCCCCCCTGCTAGCCTCTCGATCGCCCCCCCGCTCCCTCTGGAGGACATATGCTGGGCAGCCTTTCACAACCATTTCCTCCATGCCTCATAGGACCCACGTCCTCTGTGTCGACCGGCCAGCCATCTCCCTCCTGGGACTCCTATGCTCCTGATTGGGACCCTGCTCCCTCCCACAACGCTCCCAGGCTCATAGGAACAGAGCCCCCTCTCTCTCCCCTCTCCAGAGAGATGCATCCCAGGCTCCAGCACCTCCCCAGGCCTCAAAGCCATCAGGATCTCAGGGGGCTTATTCTCATACGGTGCACCCACATGGACCATCCATAACTACAAAGCTTAACACTGCCCCCCCTTCACAATCACCCCAGAGAGGCCACCCCATGCCAACTTCTTACTCGGCCGTGGTGCAGGGCTTTTACTCCCGTGCCACACCGGATTCTGATCCTGAGCATGAAGCGTGCACATCCTGGCGGGACTATGTCCGTTGCATGCCCACAAAACAGGACTTCCGTATGCTCATACAAGAATTACGGGACACTGGTAGATCTGAGATTAGCATGCTCCGCACTGACCTCCATCAATTATCCACCAAAGTCACATCTCTAGAGGAGGAAAAGTGCGACACTAAAATTGAACTTTTGCAAATACATGACCGCCTGAGCTCACAAGCCTCTACCATTAGAGACTTCCAACGCCATCTTAAAGACCTCGACAATAGAGGCAGGCACAACAATATTCGGGTCCGAGGCCTCCCGGAGGCGACCCAGGATGAAGACCTGCATGTGACTTTGCAGGCCATTTTCAATAGCATACTAGGTCGCCCGGAACATCAGCGAGTTAAGCTAGATCGAGTGCACAGAGCTCTGCACCCCCATGGGCCAGGATCCCAACCACGAGATGTGATCTGTAGGGTGCACAACTACACCCTTAAGGAGGACATTATGAGAAAGGCATGAAACATGCACGCCATTGACTTTGATGGCACCTCCATTCAACTCTTCCCGGATCTATCGTGGATCACCCTCCAACAAAGACGTTCCTTGCAACCACTTCTCACCTCGTTAAGAGAGCATGACTTTCGCTACTATTGGGGCTTTCCCTTCAGTCGCACGGCAAAAAAAGACGGGAGGTCCACAACCCTCCGATATCCAGAAGATCTTCAAGCTTTCTGCAGGGAATTGGATATCCCAGTCCCACCCACCCCTGGCTGGGACCCTCTGCCGGTACCCCCACCTTGCCCAGACCCCTGGATTCAAGTCACTGGCCGAAAACGCACGAGGCCGCACTCTGCTGGTCCTTCTCCACCACCCCGTCAGAGATGAACTCATGCTTCTCTGACTTCCTCCTCCACATTGGTTTCTGTTACCTGGCTCATTCCGTTCATTTTCTATTTCTCTATCAGTAGAGCCCGTAGATAAATCCTGCTAACCCTATTTACCAACAGTATGGACTTATTTAACGAGATAGTATTTTTACATTTTCAATCCACGTTTGGTTATGACTATAGGTACCAGATAAGACCCCTGCGGCTTGCCGGGATATACCCCCCCACCCTCCCCTCACCTCCCCTCACCTCCCCTTTCCCCTCACCCATGCTCTCTTTCCTTGTCTTTCCCCCCTCCCCCCCTCCCCACCCCCTTCTTCTCCCCACTTTTCCCCTTTCCTGCTCCTTCCCTCCTCCTCCCTCCCCCTCCTCTCCCCTTCCTGTCCCAAGGGGAGACATATTAAGTTTGGAAGGATTTCCCCCCCTTTTTTTTTTTTTTTTTTTAAGGGTATATTTCTGGGGAGCATTGTGATGGGGGAATACCTTTATATCTCTACCTCAATGTTCTAGGATCTATAGGCTCCATCTCATTATTGCTAATACCTCCCCGAACCAATAGTTTCACCAGCTTTCTTCGGGTCCTAACTATGGTCACAGATATGACGGTTATCAGTTGATAAATGCAGGTTCAATGTTCTTTTTGTTATTTCAATTTGTTTTCTTTGAATATAGCTGCAGGCAGGCCTGGGAGAGGGTCACTCCCATCTTGGGTCTATCCTCTCCTCCCCCCGGGGATCTCCGAATGGCTCCCTACTCCATCTTTTCTGATGGTGGCATCCTTGCCTCCTATGTCAGGGGGGGCCCTTCGGAGCTTCCCAACTTGCCACCTCACGTAGGTGGGTTATACTGTGAATGGTTAACTAGTGTTAATTTTGTACTAATCTTTGTTTTGTTTTTTTGTACCTCCTTCTCTACCTCTCTTCTACCGGATCTTTCTCCTCTCTCTTCCCTCTCCTTCTCAACCTCTTGGATGCCACCCATTTCTGGGGCCTGGTTCTCGCTCTGGGGGTCGCGGATCTCCGAACCAAATCCGCTTTGGAGATTCGATCCATGGACCTCCTATATACCTGGGCTCTACCAAATCCACTAGGTAAGCTATTACTCCCCACCCCAACTCACCCACCATGATTGACATACTTTCCCTAAACGTAAAGGGTCTTAACTCTAATATTAAGAGAAGCCTAGCATTATGAGAGTTTAAGCGGTCTAAGGCTGACATTATTTTCATTCAGGAGATACATCTTGCTAAAACGGGCACCATGACATTTGCGCGTAAACACTTTCCTCAAATATACCAGACCTCCGGTCCGCATAAATGAGCAGGGGTAGCAATCCTTTTTAAGCAAGGTTCCCCTTTCCAGTTACAATCTCTATATTCAGATCCACTAGGACATTACCTCATCCTCCGAGGCTTATGGAAAGGTGCCAATATAACTCTATGCAATGTCTATGCCCCAAATACAAATCAAATCTCCTTTCTGTCCAAAGTCTTTAATCGCCTTTTTGCGGCTCCTCACCAGTATCTGGTGATTGGAGGGGACTTTAACCTGACTTACTCCCCAAGTCTTGATAAACACTCTATGGGTCAGGGGAAAACCCACGTAACTACCGATAGAAAAGCCACCCTATTTCGTCAAATAACTAGAAAATATGCCCTGTTCGACACCTGGCGTACCACTTATCCATCAGCTAAACAATTTACTTTCTATTCCCATCCCCACAAGTCCCACTCGCGACTGGATTACTTTTTTGTCAATGTTCCGACCCTGAGAACATGCATGGACTCAGATATTCAGGCTATCTCCTGGTCGGATCATGCCCCGATTACACTTTCCCTGGCACTTTCCCCAGGTTCCTTTCGTAAATGTCATTGGCGTCTGAACGACTTTCTACTTAAACACGACCCATCTAGAGTGGAATTGGAACAAACCCTGAAGCTGTATTTTGCAGAAAGCTGTTCCCCTGAGGTTTCCACTTCATCCTTGTGGGAGGGTCATAAGGCGGTCTTCAGAGGTCAATGTATATCGCTCTCCACTGCCCTGAAGCGGAACGCCAATGCAACACGCCGCACCCTCTTAGACAAACTTAAACACTTAGAAGCACGCTTGCTCTCCTCCCCGTCCCTAGCTACCCTTAAGGAACTCGTCAGTGTTAGGGCTGGACTGAGAGATATTGACTTGGATAAGATAGAAAAGGCACTGATCAGGCTAAGACAGACTTATTACGATAAAGCAAATAAGCCGCATACGCTCTTGGGGAAACAACTTCGCGACAGGGCGGCGACTACCGCCACTACCCACCTTACAGATGCAAACGGCATCCTCCAATCTCATCCTACCAAAATAGCCCAACTTTTCCATGATTATTACTCAGCTCTGTACAATGACCCAAGTGTTCCGCACAACCCGCCTTCCCCTGACCTATCCCAGGCTATCTACACTTATTTAGCAGACTCTGATACACCTAAGCTCTCCTCTTCTGCCCTGGAGGCTCTTAATGCCTATATTACAGAAGAAGAAGTGAGGGGTACGATTAAATAGTTACCGAATAACAAAGCCCCTGGACCTGATGGACTACCATACCTTTACTACAAGACATTCCTACCACTTCTACTCCCCCACATGACGAACCTCTTTAATTTATTTCTCTCTGATACACCTATCCCTAGAGATATGCAAAATTCTTACCTTACACTAATCCCAAAACCAGGAAAAGATCACACCCTCTCATCCAATTACAGACCAATAGCACTCCTCAATACAGATTTAAAATTTTTTATGAAGCTGTTGGCGAATAGATTAAACAACTTTATGCCGTCTTTGGTCCATAAAGACCAAGTAGGATTTATTCCTCTTCGACAGGCCGGAGATAACACCCGGAGGGTCATCGACCTGGTGGAGGTTGCAAACAGGAACAAATTGGAGGCAGTACTGCTCAGTCTAGATGCCGAAAAAGCCTTCGATAGGCTAAGTTGGCCTTTCCTGTTTGCGACTCTCAATCAGGCTGGTATCGAGGGCCCATTCCTCCGAGCTGTCTCCCATCTATATTCAGCCCCTTCTGCCCAGGTTCGTACTCAATTCGCCACCTCCCCTACTTTTCAGATCTCTAACGGGACTCATCAAGGCTGCCCACTTTCCCCTCTTCTATATGCCCTATGTATTGAACCTTTAGCAGCCCATATCAGAAACAACCCAAGTATACATGGTATTCCAGTCCGTATTAGAGATTTTAAGATTTCCTTATTTGCGGACGATGTCCTTCTCACACTCACGCAACCTCATATCTCTCTCCCGAACTTACAGGCTGAGTTGGATCGGTATAGCACCCTCTCAGGTATAAAATTAATAGTTCAAAAACGGAGGTCCTTCCTCTCAATTTATCCCATCAAACGCTATCAGCCCTATCGCAAACATTTAACTACTCATGGCAGTCCTCTTCCCTGAAATACCTCGGGGTACATATTACACCCACATACGACACTCTATATAAAACCAACTTCCCCCAACTGTTTACTTCTATTAGAGCCTCCCTGACCAAATGGAAGTCTTTGAAATTATCCCTTTTCGGCAGACTTGCGACCCTAAAGATGATGGTATTACCTAAACTTTTATACCTTTTTGAGACGCTCCCTATCCCCATTCCATCCTCACACCTAAAGAGAGTCCAGGGCGACCTGATACATTTTTTTTGGAACTATAAAAGACACCGAATTGCTAGATTGGTTCTATATGCTCCTCGTAATCAAGGCGGCCTGGCATTTCCCAACATAGCTAAGTATTATCAAGCTGCCCAGTTACGACCTGTAGCCTCTTGGTGTACTCTCCATGCCTATAATCGGTGGACACAAATTGAAAAGTTATGGTTAGCCCCCGTTCATCCGAACTCCATGCTTTGGAGTTCTAATGTACCGCCTGGCAGCGTACAACTACTAGGACCGATGGTCCTTTTACGTACACTATGGCGACGTGCCAAATCGGCATACCCGCTTTCCACCACCTCTTCCCCAGTCACCTCATTCCTATTTACACCCAACATTCCTGACAGCTTAACCTCACAGATGTCTCATTTCTGGATGGATAAGGCCCTATTCCGCTATGGTCAGTTAATTGATCCTAAAACCAGATTACTAAGATCCTTCCGAGAACTGCAAAAACGCCTTTGACATTCCCAAACAGGCTTTTTTCAGTTACTTACAAATACGGCACTACGCACAATCTCTAGTGCCGAATTTGCAATTCTCTCCCCTAACCGACTTCGAAAAGCTATGTTTAGAGGGTTCGTCCCCTAAGGGCATGATCTCCCGCACCTATCAGATTCTGATCAAAGATTTTTCACCAGATGGACCGCGGCATACCTATATGGATAAGTGGGAGCGGGCCTTGGGCACGGATATACCCTTGACGACCTGGCAGTCCATATGGATTCAGGCCTCTAAGAGCTCCATATGCACGCTCTATAAAGAGAATCAATATAAGATTCTATTCCATTGGTATCAGACCCCTGACCTGCTCCACTCCATATACCCCTCGGCGGATCCCCGATGTTGGCGATGTTATAAAGATAGGGGGACGTTATTTCATGTCTATTGGACCTGCCCTCTAATCATCCCCTATTGGTGTATGGTGCAATCCCTGCTCCAATCCATCTTTGGTACTGGGGTGCTTCTTGATCCGAAGATCTTTATTTTAGGTCTCCCACCTGCCACCTTCTCTAAAATATAAAAAAAACTCTTAGCCCATGTGCTTACTGCAGCACGGTGTCTGGTGGCCCTAAGGTGGAAAAAGAGGGATCCCCCTTCATTGTCCGAGCTGCACTCCAGGATCAGAGATGTTAAAAGAATGGAATATCTCACGGCCTCATTAAATGATACTCTTGATAAACATAACCGTATATGGGAACCTTGGGTCCTGTTGGAGACTCCTGCGACCTAATGCTCTGCATTTCTTGAGTACCTTTGGCTGGCTTCCTCTCCGGGCTGTCCTGGGCTCTGGAGACAGGTGGTTGTCCTCTCTTCCTCTCTCTTCCTATCTACTCTTTTACTTTCTCCACCTCTTCATTATAATTTTCTCCCCTTTTTTATATGTTTGTGCACCTATGTAAAGGGTAATATTGGATGTACTATCAGAGATGTATGATGATCCTGCATACTCCTTTTGGTCAATCACTATATATGTTTACATTGAAATGTCCCATCGACCAAATGTTAGTTGATTACTTGCCAGAAACGCCTGTAATACCACAAATTGTATTTTCTGTACCCTGTGCTGCAGATTTGTATATTTTCTTGAAAAATTAATAAAAAATTGTCAGTTATAAAAAAAAAAAAAAGAATGAAGCGCTTCCAGCGGTGCCAGTCACTGCTGAGAGGGCTGGCATGTTCCCCCAGCCTTTCCTCCGGGTTTGCGGGCTCCGGCGCTGTGAGTGGCCGGAGCCTCGATGATGTCACTCCCATGCAGGCATGCAGGAGCCCTCGGTTCCAGCAAGAAGCTCTGAAGGTCCAGCATAGTATGCCGGACCTTGAGAGTGTATGCGCCGCTGACCTCAGCAGCTGCATGCAGGGTGAATATCTTATTAATTTTACCTACAGGTAAGCCTTACTATAGGCTTACTTGTAGGTAAAAATCACCAAGCGGGGTTTACAACTGCTTTAAACCCAAAACCTAAAATGTAACATATTGCAGCTTCCCAATCATTAGATGTAGTGGCTGCATTAGTTTTCTTTTTATTAGGCCTTTTCCTTCTGTTTTCACCTACTGAACTGGCCAGTAACACAGTTTCTGTATTTGTGTGCCCCCACTCTGGATGAAGGAGCACAGGGGACACCTTGGACAGCCACATAGTCAATGTGGTGGAGAGGGGAGTGTTAGATGGACTAGTAGATTTAGATACACTAACAAATTGAAGCCAAACTCCAGCTCACACTAAGGAGTTACAACTACACTTTTTTTTTTTTTTTTTTAGGAATCAAGGTTTTACAAAAAAAGCTATAAGCACCCCTGTCAGAGTTAAATGGTTTGTATCTACCCCTAGCAGATACATTTGCAGGACAGCATTTTCTTTTGAAAAACAACAGACTTACTGTCCAAATTGGCAGGTGAAAATAAAGGAAAGAAAGCCTAAAATAACTAATGCACTTGCCACGTCTAAGAATTGGTAAGCTGCAATATAATATGTTTTTGATTTTGAGTTTATCACGGCTTTAACTTTGGAGATAAATTCATTCACTTCCTGCTGTGCTTCGGAATGTATCCACTGGCATACAGACAACACAAAAAAAACTGACGGGGGGTTTAACCATTCCCTAGTCTATTTAAAACAAAAAAAGGTTTTTGCTATTGGTACAGTTTAAATCAGAGTTCCACCCAAAAAGTGAAAGCTCCGTTATCTGTCTCCTTCCCCCCCTCTGGTGCTACATTTGGCACCTTCCGGGGTAGGGGGAGCGGGTACTTTTTTTTCTTTTTTTTTCACTTTCGTCAGAAGTATGTCAGAAGTTTGGCCCCCCTCCTCCTTCCCCTGGGCCATTCAGAAAGTGCAGCAATCTTCGCGCATGTGCAGTAGGGAATCATCTCTGAAGCCGCAAGGCTTCACTGCCGGTTTCCCCTTACAGGTTATGGCGGCAGCAGCACCCCAGAGCTGATAAAAACATTGGCTGGGGTGCCGACATTGCTGGATTCCAGGACAGGTAAGTGTCCTAATATTAAAATGACTTTTAATTTTTCCGTGAGGGGGGGCTGGAGCATCGCTTTAAGAACTGTTGTTTTTGTGAGGTAGCAAAGTCGCATATGTTTTGAACAAAACAAAATCAGTTTTCAGTCTGCAAAACTTTTATCTCTTCAACTCATTGAGACTTTTATAAATGTTTGAAGAAATTACTCATCTTGTTGTATTAGGAAGGAATTGAGAAATTATTAGAATTTGGCTGTTAGGCTAGCAGGAATCTATATGCAATCAGACATTAGATAAATAAGTAATATCATTGGGAATGATTTATTTAGTGGAAAACAATTGGTGGAAAATGCATGCTTTCGTTTTCCAGACAATGCATTTGTTTTCCGCTTTAGAAGTTTTATCTTGGTTGTTTTTAGCGCAGGTATTTTAGTGATATTAATTTTGGCACATTATTTTAGTTACATGTGTAATGCACTTATAAAATCTGAAAACTCAGTTCTTCACACCTACCACTTGTTACAGGTTTTTGCACTAATATATTTTTTGACAATGAAAAGGGGGGAGCAAATTTGGGGCCCACCTGCGTGAGATTGTGGCCAGCGCACATACAGTAGATCTTCAGTTGGTTAGGTGTGGATAAGGTTAGGCAGGAATTGGGTTACTGTCTCTTTAAGAATTCTGAATTGCAGGTACTGTAAGATCCAATAGGATTACTGGGAATTCTCTGGACGCCTGGAGTTGTCTATAAAGGGCAGCTGCAGTGGGGCTTATTCCTTTTCCCACTGGACCAGAGCAGCAGCAGAACTCCCTCCCTTGCCGCGTGCACCTCTTATATGGTAGGGTCACCCTGGATTTCCAGGGGGGAATTTTTGATATATGTAAAATGTTGATTACTTGCTGCTCGAGTTCTGATAACTGGGTAGTTTAATTATTTTGTGTGCATTAAAGTTACGATAAAGTTATTTTTAAAAATAAAAGAAAAGAGAATTTGATGTTAAACCAATAAAGGTGCCGCGGCCAAATATTTTGCCAAAATGGTGTGATGTTGTCATGGATTATTTAGCAGTAGCTGGGAAGTTGTTATGGTAAGGGGAGGGTGTGTGGAATACAATCTCATACCCATCTCTAATCTTGCCCTAGAACATTACCATTAAACAAGTTCTCAACCTGTAGATTTTGATAATCCTCTCATGAAGATCACCGATCAGATATGCTCTTTTACTTAAAGCGGAAGTAAACCCATCCATAAAACAGTTTCGTTTCCGGCACGTGCCAGAAATGTAACACTCCCATTGGTTGTGCTCTCAACCAAACTGTTAAACCATTCAATGGCTGGTATCAAAATTGATCACATGTGCAGCATCATGCCAGTTATAGATTAAACAGAGGCAAAGCTGGCAGCTTCCTTGGCTGAAAACGATAGGGGGGTTTACTTACACTTTAAAGCAGACCCTAACAAAGTTAGATAATATACTTACCATTCCGTGGCTTCCATAGTGCAAGGAGTGACATCATCATGTTACCATTACCAACAAGATCCTGTGAATGCTGAGTATTTCAAAACTTGTGAGAATACACAGTAGCACACTGCAGGAGGATGACATCAAGATCTAACTTTCCCCCAGTTGTTTGTTGTTTTTTAAAGTTTTATACAGTGTTTCAGGAAATTATGGGGGGGGGGGGGGGGGGTGCACTTTAAAAGCAGATCTTGCTCTTTAGGTTCAAATTCTGTTTTGACCAGCAGCAAGTCAGTAATAGTGGTATGTGAGTGACTTTTATAGTTTTAGAACCTTCCATGCTGTGGCATGGAATCAGCTAAAAGCTTGCAAATGAACAAATTAGATTGGTGCATGATGTGCAATTAATTGTACATCTCCTTACAGCTTGATTTGCCTAAACACATTAATTTCCAAAAGTGATGCCAACAGGCATACCTGTACGATTTTATAACCGGAGGTGGGGTGCGGCTGTCACACTTTGAATGACAAATGTGCGGTCATGCTACACTGTACCCAAATGACATTTTTATAATTTTCTTCGCACAAATAGAGTTTTCTTTTGGTGGTATTTAATCACTGCTTTTTTTTTATTTTTTTACAAAAAAAAAAATATCAAAAATTTTGAAAAAAACTTTTTTTTTACTTAGTTTCTGTCAGTAAATTTTGTAAATAAGTAATTTTTCTCCTTCATTGATGTGTGCTGATGAGGCGGCACTGATAGGCTGAACTGGTGGTGGCACTTATGGGCACCGAGGTGGCACTTATGGGCACCGATGAGGCAGCACTTATGGGCACTGATTAGGTGACACTGATGAGGAGGCACTAATATGTCGCACTTATGGGCACTGATAGGTGGAACTGATATGTGGCACTGATAGGCGGCACTGATGGACACTAATAGGCGGCACGGATAGGCGGCACTGATGGGCATTGATGGGAGGTACTGATAGCCAGTACTGACTGGCATCACTAATGGGCACTGATTGGTGGCACTGGTGGGCACTAATAGCTGGCACTGGTGGGCACTGATTGCTGGCACTGGTGGGCCATGGTGGGAACTGTTTGCTAGCACTGATTGGTGACACTGGTGGCTCTATAAAGTGGCTCTATAATGTAATCAGGGCACTGATGGCCCTGATTACATGTTCTGTTGTCCCCTGCGAGGAGATGCCACTGATCGGCTCTCCTCACCACACACTCTGTCAGTGTGAGGTGAGGAGCGCAATTACCGGCATCTCCATGTTTACGTGTGACCGGCTGTGATTGGACACAGCCGATCACATGGTTAATGAGCAGCGGACGTGGCTTTTTAAAGAGATCGGGGTCATGCTGTGTCCTAGCAACACGGCGCAGCCCCTGCGGGTGCGCAAGAGAGGGCGTTCTGGACCGCCGTCATATGACGGTGGCCCAGAACGAGAGCTGCACCACCCCGCCATCATTTGTGCAAGTGGTTAAAGAGTTCCTCAGCCTCCCCTATGAATCTAAAGCCTAGTACAAACGGGCTGAATGTTGGACGACATCGGCCTGTTCAATAAAACTGTCCGACATTCGGCCCATGGCAGCCGGTCTGACAGAAGCTGGCCGTTCGGCCGGCTTCTGTCAGATGAGCATGCTGGTCAACCAGCAACCGACCAGCTTGCGGCAGGTTGAACGAAAAAAAAAACTAGTTGTGTGTACTAGGCTTTTTACTCACATTTTACTGATCCAGTGAGATATCACCCAATAAGCCATCAAGGTGATTTTCAAAATCTTCTGAGGCCCATGCATCCACAGTACACTCTTCATTCAGTCTTAAAGTGGAAGTAAACTTCCATTTCTTGTATTTATAGGTATACACTATACTATAGGTATACACTATACTATAGGTAGTGTAAACATCTCCAAAACCTGTACCGTTTAGGAAATATTTAGTGTACATTGACATCACTGGCACATACGCTCTGAAGGAATGGCCACCGGTGCCGTTTCTTCAAAGCCCTGTGCCATAAACGGCGGCTCCTGCACGCATGAGTGGGAGTGATGTCATCACGGCCTCAGCCAGTCACAGAGCTGGAGTCCACAAACTCGTAAGCAAGACAGTTGAAGATGAGAGTGCCTGCAGTGCTGACATCTCGGTGCTGGAAGAACTTTGTTTTAAGGTAAGTTTAACATAATGTGCTAGTATGCATCACATACTAGCATATTATGCGTTTACATTGCAGGTACAAAAAGAAAATTTCCGCTTAAAACCTAGTGCACATGGGCCGAATATCGGGCGATATTGGGCTGGTTCAATAAAAACCGCCTGACAATCGGCCCATGTGTATGGCAGCCGGTCCCACAGTTTGGCCAGCTTCTGTCAGACGAGCATGCTGGTAAACCAGCAGCCAATGGCTGAGAGCACTGACCGGAGTGTTCTGAAGGAGGAGGAATGTCCCCCCTGTCAGAAGACAATAGCACGGCAGGGGAGATGGTTAGTACAGCAGCATGTGGTGTCAGCTTTTTTTTGTTCAACCCACTGGGTTAAATGAAAAAAAAAAACTAGTGGTGTGTATTAGGCTTTAGAGGGTTCAGCTATGTAGCCTTACGGGAGATATCTTGCTGGATTAGGGACCAGAGAATATAAGACTTGCATGAGGAGCAGGTGAGCGTGTGCCATAACAGTAACCGCACCAAAGCTTACATTTTAAGTCCAGGAAGACTCCTTCTCAAACCTCCCTTCAGGTAGTCATCCTACCTTGTTGGGTGATTATCAGGCCATAAATAATTCTAGTTCCATTACTTACTTCATCTCACTGCATATACGTTACTTTAGAGTGCCTCTGGAGACAAGGAATACACCATTGTTCTTACATGTAACTTTACCATAGCTCCCAACTGTCCCTGATTTCGAGGGACTGTCCCTCATTTAGAGCAATGTCCCTCTATCCCTCTTTCTCCCTCATTTGTCCTTCATTTTGGTCTGATCCATATAGTTGTATATAAAATACACCTTTTATCTTTCAAAAAGTGTTTCCCAGTGCTAAACCTTTCATCCAATTTCTAAATTGCTGCATTTGCACATTTTAAAAGCCAATATAAAGGAATAGTAGTGGTATAAAAAAAAGCCCTTCTGGATTTAATTAACCATTTTTTTGGTTAATTCTCCTTTAACCACTTCAATACCAGGCACTTAGACACCTTCCCGCCCAGACCAATTTTCAGCTTTCAGCGCTGTCGCAATTTGAATGACAATTGCGCGGTCGTGCTACACTGTACCCAAACAAATTTTTTATCATTTTGTTCCCACAAATAGAGCTTTCTTTTGGTGGTATTTGATCACCTCTGCGGTTTTTATTTTTTGCGCAACAAATAAAAAAAGACCGAAAATTTTGAAAAAAAACAAGTTTTTCTTTGTTTCTGTTAAAATTTTTTTGTAAATAAGTACGTTTTCTTCTTCAATGACGGGCACTGATATGGCTGCACTGACGGGCACTGACTGGCACTGATACGGCGGCACTGATGGGCACCGATGAGGTGGCACCAATGAGGTGGCACTGATGAGGTGGCACTGACGGGCACTGATGATGGGCACTGATAGGCGGCACTGATGGGCACTGATAGGCGGCACTGATGGGCACTGATAGGTGGCACTGGTAAGCGGCACTGATGGGCACTCATAGGTGGCACAGATGGGCACTTATAGGCGGCACTGATGGGCACTCATAGGTGGCACTGATGGGCACTCATAGGTGGCATTGATGGGCACTCATAGGTGGCACTGATAGTTGGCATGGATGGGCACTGATAGATGGGCACTGATGGGCACGGATGGGCACTGACAGGTGGCATGAATGGACACTGATGGGTGGCACTGACGGCACTGGTTGTTTGCAGTGATGCCCCTAAGGGTGGCATTGTTGGGCATCACTGCAACATAATTGTGCCAATCAGTGCCCATTTGTGGGCACTGATTGGCACTGACTGGGCACACTGGGCACATGTGGATGGCCATGGGGTACATACCTGGCCATCCACATGTTGCCCCTTCCCTGGTGGTCCTAGTGGCGATCCCTGGTGGTCCAGTGTGGTGATCTGAGGGGGGGCTGCGCTGATAAACAATCAGCACAGACCCCCCCTGCCAGGAGAGCCGCCGATCGGCTCTCCTCTAATCGCGTCTGTCAGACGCGAGTGAGGAAGAGCCGATCAACGGCTCTTCCTATTGACAGCGTGATCAGCCGTGATTGGACACGGCTGATCACGTGGTAAAGAGCCTCCGCCGGAGGCTTTTTACCAAGATCAGTGTAGCGGTGTGTCAGACTGACACACCGCTCCACCGATCGCCGCGATGCGCGCCCCCGGGGGCGCGCTGCGGCATGTTATCCTGCTGGACGTCATATGACGTCCAGTCAGGATAACACAATCACTTCCCGGACGTCAATCCGCTATAGGGCGGGCGGGAAGTGGTTAAGGGGGTGTGACAGGGGGCGTGTCCTATGCTTACATACGTTTGTTAGTAGGTGTCCCTCATTCCCATCTCAAAATGTTGGGAGGTATGCTTTACTGTGACTTGTAAAACACTGAAAGAAAGAATGGGGTTAATTAACCGAAAGCAAATAGCTATTCTATTTGCAAGGGAAATTGCCCCAAAGCTTAGTGAATGTTAACGTTCACTTTGCAGTTCACTTTGCATAGAATACCCAATCACATGCCAGAAAAATAATAAAACAGCACAGGATTGGATGATGGAAGTCACCAGATGAGTCACCTCATTCTCTAAGCTCTTCCCTAAGCAACATTCCTTGAAAAGTGAACCATTTATTTGCCTTTAGTAAATCATGTTGGAATTTACTGCGTTCTAGTATGTCTGATTTCCTGATCAAGATGTTCAAGATATATTGAGACTTCAGGCACATTGATTACTTTGCAAGGGAAGTTTCAATTTGCCCCAGAGTTTAGTGAATGAGGATCTGCTCACTTCCATCATCCAATCATTTCCTTGCACGCGATCACAGTCACTAATTGTGCTCCAGAGAAAAAATACCTTTCTGACTTCCTTGATAGAACTCTTCATCAACCAGTGTCCTCTCTCCTAATTAGAAGATGTTTTCAATTATATAACATGAACTCAGTTACACATTATGATGATGGAAGAAAATGGACTGACATGCTGTCTATGTCTAGATAGCATATGTAGGGCTGTAAGGTCTTATAGACTTATGTTGTAGGGCACCACTACTTAGAGTTTGGTCTCTTTATGGAGATCTGTTTGGCAATAAATGATATATAGAAATACTGTATATACAGTAGTTCCTGCATTAGCTCCAAAAAGGATGGTTATGCTGCCTTAGTATTTACACAAGAGAGAATAGCAATGCTACCTTCAGAATTAAAGGGGATGATAATATCCTGTTGTTTTATGTATTTTATCAGGAAGCCAGTAAGTAATCCAAATTAAAAACCGGGCATGTTAAGACAAGGCCTTTTATCAGTAACAAACACAAATTACACATCACAATCATTTTATTCAACTATTAATAGAGTTAAAAGCAGCCCCACTGAGAACTAATTATGCGGTGTGCCTGGTACCTATGTAACACGATTTTAAACACACAATGATAAAATGTGATTAGGCTATAATGCATTTTATCAACACGAATGAAAGAAAAGACACAGCCAATAGGAAACTGAGAAATAATTCTGTAGCACAGCCAAATTGATGATTTAAACTTATTTATAGGTATTTATACGGAAACTCTGCTGTTAAATGGAAACAAAAGTATATTTATGCATTTTATTAAGCATGTAAGGAGGACCATGATCATTTTGTAAATACTATTCTTGATGTGTGTTAATTAAATGTGTTTCTATATCTGGTGTCTAAATATAATGTACATAGGTGCAGGCATATGTGCCCTTATATTTGAGGCTGGATGTAATTAATACTCCAAAAAATTGAAGCGACTAAAATACAGGGATATGGGAAAGAGGAAGGTGGCGCTGCCCCTTAACTGAAGAGTGACCTTCAGAAGTGTATCACACTTTGCATCAATGAGCGCAAGTATAAAATTGATCCGCAATAGTGTCATTTATTATACCACTATAAATGCTTATAATAGCAAATAAACTATAAAGTGCAATGAGCTAATATATCACTAAATGTGTAACATAGCTTATACCTGAATGTGCAAAAATTACACAGATATACAGTCATGTGCAAAAAATGTGCAAAAATTACAGAAATATACAGTTAATTCCAAATAAAACCTGTGAGTATATGAAAGAGTATGTATACTCTTTAGTAGTGTATTTAGGTTTTGTGCTGCCCTAGGCCTGACTAAACTAGTGCACCCCCTGATTTAAATATGACCCTCCCCTTCCTGTTAAGGCCAAACCCCTTGCTGATTGAGACCCGCCCTGAAATTTCCGAGTGGGGACGCTAGTTCTGAGGGCCTGGGGGGCGCAATGGATTCCCTTAATTTACATAGATTTCCTCTCACTTCCTGTTTGGCTATGGGGCAAGAAGTGAAGGGAAATCTCCAATGGGACAGGGATGGTAAAAAATAAACTGACAGGGGCTATAACCCTCCCTTACTCTTTCCAAAATGAAAAAAAAAGTGTTGCCTACTTTAAGCGAGGACTAAGAAGATATAACCATGCCAATGGTGCAGCAGAAAACATATAGCACAGTGAGGAAGGTTTGTGGTCCAGGATGATAGAACAGTCAAAAATAGAAGCGGCGCCCCCCCACACACACACAGTTGCGGAATGTCGGCCGCCCACATACTGGCTGCTTTATGGGGGCGCTAGACTAATTTGCCTCTCAGCTCTGTCCGCCACCATAAGTCTGGCGCTACACTAACAGCGCAAGCCAGCAGGGACTCTATCCATGCTGCCCCCTTGCAAAGTGCTGCCCTAGGCCTGGGCCTTGTCGGCCTAGGCCAGGATACAGCGTTGATACTCCTGTAAAAATAATCCTCAAAAAATATATATATATATATATATATATATATATATATATATATATATATATATATATATAATAAGCCAAACCAAAGTGTCCTCATGTGAGGCTGGGTTCACACTAGAACACGCAGCGGCTCACAGCAGGAGTCCGGTGCGTCTCCATTCATCACTTCCGGTCCGGTTTCAGGCAGAATTTTTGGCTGAATTCGGACCTGATATGGACCAAAAGATGCTCAAGACTCCTGTGCAATTCGCACCGGAGCCGCTGCAGATATGTGTGAACCGGCTCTATAGAAAGCCAGTCACAATCTCCTGCTATGTGAATTGGAAATCACATAAGTGTGAACCCAGCCTAAAGGTTCTGTTTCCCACTTAGTAATAATGTACAATGATTGTGCTTCAGGGTTCCTATCTCTCAGGTGTGACTGACTGAAACAACAGATTTCATGTGTGGCTGAGGTTTTATTCACAGTATGTGATCAGTAAGGGGGAAGCTGAATGGCTGCTGTGAATTACAAAAAGCTCATAGAGGGTGGATCTACAAAATTGTCAAAAATGTATTTAAACCGAGAACAAAAATGTGTTATATTGCAGCCTACTTGTCCTTAGATGTGGTGGCTGCATTCATTTCTTTTTAGTGTAGTGCTCACCCCCGGAAAGGACCTCTGAGAATTTGCTCAGGTCTCCCTTGCTAGTACAGAGGCTGCCCACCAAAGATACAGTTCCGTTTACACCAACAATACAGGTTCAGTCTAGGGGACGTCTGTTCAATAATTTATTGCAGAAAACTTGAACAGAAGGAGGTTTAGGGGTTAAGGATATACCAAAACAATATCAAAAATTAAAAGGAGGACAAACTTCTAGCACAAATTCTTATAGCTGCACACGCACATGAAACTCTCACAGTAGGTCTTACTTACCATGTCCCAGGAGCTGGCTGCCACCCAGCTTCCACATCACACTTTTCAGTGAGGAAGACAAAAAAATCTTTCTCTGGACCAGAACTCCAGGACAGTGCCCCCCAGCAAGAATCCCTTTAGTAACCCTCTCTAGGCCCTCAGCTCCACACCAGCTAAGGCCCAAATACTATTTCTGTCTCACAATAGCTGCCTCCCAGGGGCAGAAGAACACTCTAGAAAGGCCTCCCAAATGTTTATCACCTTCCAAGCCACTTGCTGGAAAACCTCTTCCAGGGATTGGCAAAGGAATGATAAACATTCATAATGGAGTGATTGACCCTCTTGCTTCTGCAAGCTTCTTCTAGAAACAGGTAGGGGCAATCAATTACCCAGCTTAGGAAACTCTGACCAGACCAAAAGAACAGATCCTTGCGCCAATGACTACAGTGAAGCTAAAAACTAAATTTAGCCTAATTTAGGCAGGGCATTATATTAGGTTTAGGTTTTTTCCTGTATTTTCATCTGCTGCCAATAACACGTTTACGGTACTAGGCTGACTGTACTTTATCCATGGAATTTTACCACTTCATCTTCAGCTCATATGTAAGTACCCAAGGGGGAGTAGAAATCTCCTCCCTTTGGTTACTATTGGTTTCTTTTTTGTCAGACACCCTTGCTAGATTATCTTATACAATAATATTTTCTTTTTTCTATTATTATTTTTTTATATTTGTGTTTTTTTCACAGATATTTAATGCATTTGCCCCTGAAGAGAGAAATAAATCCACAAAATGCGTAATGCCTATTTGATCGTATATGTTCATTAAATGGCTGAAACAGTTTTACAGATTTTATTTTTATACTCTGTTCCTGAAGTGGCCCATGTCATCTAGGATGGCTGCTACATATTTATCCTACAAAGTATTATCTTGATGCTGTTGTCAGTTTTCATATATCTATTATACAATGTATTAATTTGTTGTTGTTGCCAGTTTCTTTATACAATGTTTGTTACATGTTGTCAATATGGACACAAACCCATGAATGGATTTTTCTAACATGTTATGTATTCATTACTAAGAAATAAAGATTGTGTTTTTACACTGACTGCTTTTCTTTTGCAGCACATACCTCATTTAAAGCAGAGTTACACCCCCAAACACTGTAGCTGCTGACTTTTAATAAGGACACTTACCTGTCCAGGGAGCCTGCGATGTCGGCCCCCCGAGGCCGATCCGTCCATCGGATCATGTGCAAGCTCTGCCATAGTAGCTAAGGAAAAACCGTCAATGGAGCCTTCAGGCTTCACAGCCGGTTTCCTACTGCGCATGCTCAAGTCACACGGCACTTCCCGTCATCTTCTGGGATACACACAAGTCCCAGAAGGCAGCAGGGTGAAGGAGGAGGGGCGGAGTCAGAAGAGGACATGACGTAGCTCGCCACAGCGAGGCTGGGACAGAGGTTTCAACGTTAAACTACTAAGGTAAGTGAAAAAAAAACTATCCAAAAACGAGGAGTGGAGGGGTGGTCTTTCCTTTAGGAACAAGTTCTAAAATTGGGTGGAACTCTACTTTAAAGTCCCATTTATTTCTTCTTTGTTTCTATGTCATGAACAATTCTGGCTCTGGCGCCCTGACAGTGTTTGTGTCTGTGCCCACCTCCTCCACAACATCATCATGGTTAAAAGTATGTCTAATGGCAAACTATCATGTTTGATAGGGGCAGAGCTCGAGGGCCAATTTAGATCTTTGTGTTGCAATAAAGAGCAGAAAAATGTATGTTTTTATTTATGTTATTTGCCACAAACATTAATTTTGAATGGCACCCAAAGCACTGTACCATAGCAGCACAGCATCACGCACATGGTGCCTTCAGGTGTACTACCAACCCATTCAAAATGAATAGGCTGCCTTAACAGTCCTAAGTGTACCATAGCGTATGGTAACGTCTTATGTTAATGCATAAACTGAATGAGCCCCTGACTAAAGCAAAGATCAATGTGCTTAGCACAATGACCCAGAGCTACCAATAAAACATCACCCTTCACAGAACTTCACCAGTTACTGCACTTTCTTCTTTACACAGCTTTACTGAATACTCCTGATTTTAAGCTGCTGGTAACACAGTTTGAGGTTAATCCTTCTTATAGAAAGCATGACATTTAAGCAAGTGTGAAAAGCCATAAAAGGAAACAGTCCTACCTTATAGACAGGAATGTATAAATAAAAATGTGTTTCAGTAACCAAGGGGAAATATTTTAAGCTTTTCATATATGTAGAACATTCTTTACTTATAGACCGGACATTACTATCAGTAGAAATGTAAATATGTATTGGACACTAACACCATTGTATTTTGTCTTGATAGTTTTAAAGAATCTGTAATGAAGCTGACACTTGGAAATAAAGGTCAACTTGCTCGCCATCCAACATTGCTCAGGTTCTTTTACCCTTGCAAGCAAGCAAAGGTAAAGCCTTCTTTTGTGCATCACTGGTCTAAACAGCCCTTCCAACCCTCTTTATCATCTCGATATACCAGTCATTCTCAGTCAGGCTTCCTACATGGTTGTTAGGGGTACCTTGAGCTGTAGCTAATTTACCTCCCATCTGATGACGCCACCATAGTTCTGGGTATGTCATCAATGACTTTTTTTAGCTGTCTTTAAAAGGGTCATTCTAAAAACTACTGCAAGGGGGTATTTCTTTCACTGACCACCAATATAAGAAGCATTATCCCAATATCCTTCAGTAAAATAATTTTGGCAGGGGTTCTCTGAGACCTGAAAATTATTTTAAGGGTTCTTCTGTGAAAAGTTTGAGAAAGGCCGCTATATACTGTAGCCAGGTGCTGGGCTACAACAACATAAAGAAGGAAATTATTTATTTGCCTCTATCCATTAACTGTGATAATAATGTTATGCTGCACCATCCTCCTCCAGCCAGCAGGGGGAGAGCTAAAGCCAGGCAAGCCCATAGACTTCTATACAGAGTGCTGAGAGTGCTGGAAGTTGTAGTTCAGGATGGCAGATCCCAATATGCACTTTGCAGTAGGTGGGGAGGAGAGAAGATTTTCATTAAACTGCCCTTCTTCCTCTTAGTACCGAGGGAGCTAGAGGAAGAGCACCTTTGTCTGGATATTGGCCTGCCAGCTAAAGACCATACCAGCAGAGATCCCTGAGACTGGGAGTTAGGACACCTGGGGCAGCACAGCACCACCCACATCACAGCCCCTGCACTGCTACAGCAGGGAGACTGGAGCATCCACTTACCCTCTGCTTCCTACCACTGATCACCGGAGGCTTTCAGGGAGAGACCAAAGGGACCCCCCTTCTACAATCAGAGGTTACCGCAGCATACTGGGGACAGGTGAAAGGGCCACCGCTGATACTGTTAGCAGGGACTCAGCCATTGACAGCAGGACACCAAGTGTATCCAATCCATACTGCACTCTATACTGCACTTATTCCAAACCTAGACTGCACCAACACCAATCCCTACACCACATTATACTGAACCTTTACCACATCTGAACCGCAACCACCTGGCATCTCTGCCGAGATATTACCATACCTATATTGTACCTATGTTGCATGCATGTTAACTGGGACTGTCATTAAGTGCAAAGATGCTCTTAAAGGGCTCCAACGATAGCCGACAGAAGAACATTTTAAAGACCACCTCCCATAATAATTATTCTGAAAGCCCTTTTTCTTCCCCTGCCCCCTCCGCTACTATCCTCCCTTTCTTTGGGACAGTGCATACCCAGTCGGTCTAGGACTAGCATCACTGCCATAAATGCACTCTGATAGTTTACTTCCAGCACTTGGTAGATTCAACTTTACTACTGCTTACTGCTTCGCTTTAGGTGGCCTTGCTACTGTTTATGCTGATCTGGACGCCAAATGTCATCTTATGCCTAGTCCTTACTTTTAATCACTTTGTATGCTAAATTGTGTTTGTTATTATCATTGTTAATCCATTTTATGCTTGAATAGTTACAAACCATATTGGGTTACAATATAATAAGTTTGCCTTTACTACCTGGTTTGGTGCTTGTTTTCTTTGATATAGCACTACTACTGGGTACTAAGTATTACTTTCAGTGATTTTGTGTGATATTGTATGTTTGTACACTCAATCTGGTGTGTCAGACAGGCTGAGGATCTTGAGAAGGTTGAGGCAAAGAACAGAGGACTTATCCTATCCAGTGGCTCCTAAGGGGGTAGCACTACAATACCATAACCAAGACCTCACCAGCTTCCAGTACAGTTGCTTCTCTCTCTATACCACTACCTTTTGCTGAATTCTATAAAGAGGAGCCACACATGAACAGTAAAGAGGCTTATCAAGAAAGAGAAATAGTGCTCAGCCCTGGCATTGGCTGCAACATTAGAAGCCAGAGGTTGTCTAATCTGACATCTGTATTATGGCAAATAGGGATGATAAGGTGTGTGATTTCTGGCATATTGCCATTGGTACACTAAAATGCTGTTATTTTTTAACACGCTTGCTGGTTCACAACAAAGTCTATTTCTTAAAAACTAGTCAAAATGAAATAGCAGTCTTGTTAATAATTCCCAATATGTGAGCAAGTGTCTGCATGCTTTCAGTCTCTGGTATGGTCTCTTTCCTTCTTTAAGATTCATGAAGATAGTGTTGTGGCCAATACCTACCTTTAGCATAAAACAGCAGCGAATGCAAAATTTAGCAAAGGGCTGCTGCTAAGCTGCTTTGCCTGCAGTGCAAATGCATCCCAATAGGACCTGCTGCATCCAAAAAACACAACACATAGTGGATCAAACACAGCCACACTGCACCATTAAAGTAAATAGAGATCTGCTGACTTATGCTTGATGTGAGCTTCAAATACAAATAAAGCTTCAAATAAATGCAAAAACACAATGTCTACATCCATGAGTCCTAAGCTTTATGAAACATTCCCTTGTTAACATACATAAAGCGGACCTTGTGCTTTATCTTATTAAATGGTTGCCCCCTCTCTCTTGCTGAAACACAGCATACATTTTTTTAATAAGAGATCTGTAGGGGAAAAGGTTAGATAGTATTTTTACATTTCCCTGGCTTCCACCTATAGCACCTAAGAAAAGATGGCGTCATCATTCTTCCGGCGAGATCTGGGGAATGTAAGGTACTCCAAATCTTGCTAAGAGGACACTCCCAGTACTATGGTGCGGCATCTTCTCACAAGATTTGGCATGCTCATCATTCCCAGGGATCTCAGCAGCAGGAGGATGATGTCACCCTTGCACCATGGAAACCAGAGGACAGGTGAGTATAATATCTAACCTTTTTCCCCCTTTATGGACTTTTATACTTCGATTTAACAAGAGGGTAAAGGGACATTTGATCATTTTCATCATATGGACTTTCTTGAAACTATTCAAAAGCAAGTGCTACTCCACTAACACCACACTGTGTTTCTATGGCAATAAAGCCACTAGTTAACATGGTAACTAAGGTGTCACCAGCATCATCAACCATTTATAATGGAAGTTGGGATCGTAGGCAGAGCCGGAATATAAATAAAAAAATATGCACTACAATGTAATGGATTATAAATTGGCTGCAACACTTTTATTATTGTTTTTTTAATAATTAATGTACTACTATAGATAACTTTATTATGAGAACCATAAATCAAAAGCTGAAGCAACACTTGTAATGAATAAAGAGAATCACGTTTAACAGTTAAAGTGTAACAGAAAATGGAGTGCTGCTAGATCACTTCAAGCCGGCCCCTTTTGCAGGTATACTGTAGATATGTAAAACATTAAAAATAAGTGCCTATACTGTCTCACCCATTTTAGGCATTTTTAGGCACTGCTGGGTTTGTAGAGGCCGATCTGCTGACAGCCTTAAAGCGGAAGTAAACTCATCAATTTAACAGTTTCAAAAACAGTTATATTTCCAACACGTGTTGAGAATGTAACTGTCACATTGGTTGTGTCCTCAACCACACTGTCTAACCATGCAATGGCTGGTGTCATAACTGATCACATGTGCAGCATCATGGCAGTTGAAGATGAAACTGAGGCAAGATGGCAGCTTCCTTGGCTAAAAATTATAGGAGGGTTTACTTCCATTTTAAAGCGGAATTAAACACTCCTATCCTTTACAGCCAAGGAAGCTGCTTCTGTTTGATCTGCAACTGCCATGGTGCTGCCCATGTGATCAGTTATGACACCCGCCATTTAATGGTTTGACAGTTTGGTTAAAGGGACATGCAAATGTGACAGTTAGCAATCCCCACGCATTCCAGGAATGTAACTGTATTTTGAGACCGTTAAATTGTTGGGTTTTGTTCCACTGTATGATTTACTACTGTTCAGGGGCTCTGGGCTTCAGCAAAATGGCAGCCTCAAGCAAGATGAAATAGGATCAATGCTGGAGGTAATTTACAGCACACACTCATTTTAGTAGCATAATGTGAAATGAATGTTCCTTGCTGAACAACATTATTTTTTATCAAATTGTTATGGGTAAAGTTCCACTCTAAATTCAACTCAGCCATTATAGTTGAGCTGTTAAGTGGAACTATTAAGTGGAATTAATAAAATTGACAACTGTCCCCTTCTCACTGAAGTAACAAAACCTCATAAGCCAATCCAGGACAATAGCAGGGATAGTGGGATGTTCTTGTATCAGCTTCTTTCTGTTATTAGCTTAATTATGCAGTTCTCTTATCTTCTATAGGTTACTGGAGGCACAAGGAAGAATTGTTAACTGATAACAAGTGGGAAAACTGTAAGTTACAGGTACATGCTACTACAGTGCAAAAGGCTTCCCATATACAGATATCCAGGTATATATACATACAGTATCTCACAAAAGTGAGTACACCCCTCACATTTTTGTAAATACTTTATTATATCTTTTCATGTAATAACACTGAAGAAATTATACTTTGCTACAATGTAAAGTAGTGAGTGTACAGCTTGTATAACAGTGTAAATATGCTGTCCCCTCAAAATACATCAACACACAGCCATCAATGTCTAAACCGCTGGCAGCAAAAGTGAGTACACCCCTAAGTGAAAATGTCTAAATTGGGCCCAAAATGTCAATAATTTGTGTGGCCACCATTATTTTCCAGCACTGCTTTAACCTTTTTGGGCATGGAGTTCATCAGAGCTTCACAGGTTGCCACTGGAGTCCTCTTCCACTCCTCCATGACAACATCACGGAGCTGGTGGATGTTAAAGACCTAGCACTCCTACACCTTCTGTTTGAGGATGCCCCACAGATGCTCAATAGGGTTTAGGTCTGGAGACATGCTTGGCCAGTCCATCACCTTTACCCTCAGCTTCTTTGGCAAGGCAGGGGTCGTCTTGGAGGTGTGTTTGGGGTCGTTATCATGTTAGAATACTCCCCTGTGGCTCAGTCTCTGAAGGGAGGGGATCATGCGATGCTTCAGTATGTCACAGTACATGTTGGTATTCATGGTTCCCTCAATGAACTGTAGCTCCCCAGTACCGGCAGCACCCATCCACCCCCAGACCATGACACTCCCACCACCATGCTTGACTGTAGGCAAGACACACTTGTCTTTGTACTCCTCACCTACCACCACACACGCTTGACACCATCTGAACCAAATACGTTTATCTTGGTCTCATCAGACCACAGAACATGGTTGCAGAAATCCATGTCCTTAGTCTTAGTGATTGTCTTCAGCAAACTGTATGTGGGTTATCTTGTGCATCATTTTTAGAAGAGGCTTCCTTCTGGGACGAGAGCCATGCAGACCAATATGATGCAGTGTGTGGCATATGGTCTGAGCACTGACAGGCTGAACCCCCACCCCTTCAACTTCTGCAACAATGCTGGCAGCACTCATATGTCTATTTCCCAAAGACAACCTCTGGATATGACACTGAGCACATGCACTCAACTTCTTTGGTCAACCATTGCAAGGCCTGTTCTGAGTGGAACCTGTCCTGTTAAACCACTGTATGGTCTTAGCCACCGTACTACAGCTCAGTTTCAGAGTCTTGGCAATCTTACTATAGCCTAGGCCATCTTTATGTACAGCAATAATTATTTTTTTCAGATCCTCAGAGAGTTCTTTGCCATGAGGTGCCATGTTGAACTTCCATTGACCAGAATGAGAGAGTGAGAGCGATAACACCAAATTTAACACACCTGCTCCCCATTCACACCTGAGACATTGTAACACTAACAAGTCACATGACACCAGGAAGGGAAAATGGCTAATTGGGCTCAATTTGGACATTTTCACTTAGGAGTGTACTCACTTTTGTTGCCATCGGTTTAGACATTAATGGCTGTGTGCTGAGTTATTTTGAGAGTACAGCATATTTACACTGTTATACAAGCTGTACACTCACTACTTTACATTGTAGCAAAGTGTCATTTTTTCAGTGTTGTCACATAAAAAGATATAATAAAATATTTACAAAAATGTGAGGGGTGTACTCACTTTTGTGAGATACTGTATACACTGAGCAAAATTATAAATGCAACACTTCTGTGTTTGCCCCTATTTATTATGAGCTGAACACAAAGATCTACGACTTTTTCTATGTACACAAAAGGCCTATTTCTCTGGAATATTGTTCACAAATCTAGATCTGTGTTAGTAAGCACTTTTCCTTTGCCGAAATAATCCATCCACCTCACAGGTGTGGGATATCAAGATGCTGATTAGACAGCATAATTATTGCACAGGTGTACCTTAGGCTGGCCACAATAAAAGGCCCCTCTAAAATGTGCAGTTTTATCACACAGCACAATGCCACAGATGTTGCAAGTTTTGAGGGAGCATGCAATTGGCATCCTGACTGCAGGAATGCCCACCAGAGCTGTTGCCCTTGAATTAAATGTTCATTTCTTTACCATAAGCCGTCTCCAAAGGCATTTCAGAGAATTTGGCAGTACATCCAACTGGCCTCACAACCGCAGGTCACGTGTAACCACGCCAGCCCAGGACCTTAACATCCAGCATCTTCACCTCCAAGATCATCTGAGACCTGCCCGTAAACGACTTGAGTGGGCAAATGCTCACATTTGATGGCGTCTGGCACCTTCAACAGGTGTTCTATTCCCGGATAAATCCCAGTTTTCACTGTCCAGGGCAGATGGCAGACAGTGTGTATGGCGCCGTGTGGGTGAGCGGTTTGCTGATGTCAATGTTGTGGATTGAGTGGCCCATGGTGGTGGTGGGTTTATGGTATGGGCAGGCGTATGCTTTGGACAATGAACACAGGTGCATTTTATTGATGGCATTTTGATTGCACAGAGATACCGTGATGAGATCCTGAGGCCCATTGTTGTGCCATTCATCCACAACCATCACGTCATATTGCAGCATGATAATGCAGGGCCCCATGTTGCGAGGATCTGTACACAATTCCTGGAAGCTGAAAACATCCCAGTTCTTGCATGGCCAGTAGGGATGA